>NW_027555545.1:0-36880 GCF_003287225.1 Phascolarctos cinereus
GGACATTGCAGCTTCTACAATAAAAGACCACAGGGAGACTTCCGCTTCTGGAAGTCAAGATGGTGGAGTAAAAAGGTAGTCACTCTCACCTTCCCCTATCAAACTCTGAAAACCCAGAAAATATCACCCCAGAAAAAAAAAACCCTGGAACAGCTGAACTAGAAGAAAGATGGGGACAGCCCAGCAAAATGGGTCTCCCAGTGCCTCAGCAAAATAAGGGAAGCAGCACTACAAAGGGCCCCAGGCAGATAAGCACCCTGCAGCATTCATCTGAAAGGAGCTGAAGAAAGCAACCTAGAGTCTTCCTAAAGTCCCAGCCTTGCTGATTCCAACCCAACAGGTAAGCTGTCAGAACCCTACAGCCTCCAACTATCCACCAGGAAGAGATCCTGAAGCCCAGATGGTAGAGCTGGCAAACACCAACACGTGTACCTCTGAGTGCCTCAGTGAGGGCAGGGGGAACCGTTGGAAACCAGCTCAGAAAACCACTAGGTGCCTCGGCACTCTACCACAAAGGAATTTCCCAGTGCATTAGCAGAAACGAGGCAGGCAGCATTGCAAGGGGCCCCAGGCAGATAAACACCCTGAAGCATCCATCTAAAAGGAGCTGAAGAAAGCTAAAGGAAAGGAAAAGCAGGCAACCTAGAATTGCCTGAAAGTTCCAGCCTTGCTGATTCCAGCCCAACATGAGGTAAGCTGCCAAAACCTACAGCCTCAATTGCCAACATAAGAGGCCCCAGCACACAAAGCCAGTGACCAAGACCTAGGCTCCCAACACAAGAAGCTTGGGTCAGTGCCCTCTGTTCCCCAGCAGGAGAGCTCAATCTCTTTAAAGGCCAGGGAATAAAGAAACCATGAGTAAAAAGAAAAGTACCATAGATTCATATTATGAGAAGAGTGAAGATCAAGACAGAAATTCTGAAGAGGACAACATTGTCAACAAACCCACATCTGCAACAACAAAAGGGAATATGAACTGGTCTGAAGCCAAAAAAGCCTTCTTAGAAGAGCTCAAGAAGGATTTTAAAGTCAATGAGAGAGGTAGAAGAGTCCTTAAAAATACAATTGGCCAATTGGAAAAAAAGTACACTGAAGAAAACAAATCCCTTAAAAACAATTGGCCAATTGAAGAAGGAAGTACAAAAACTAACAGAAGAAAACAATCTGTTAAAAACTAGAATTGGACAAATGGAAACTAATGACTCTAAGAGAGAGCAAGAATCAGTCAAACAGAAACAAAAAAATGAAAAAATAGATGAAAATACAAAATACCTCACTGGTAAAACAACTGACCTGGAAAATCGATCAGGAGAGACAATTTAAAAATCATTGGACTACCTGAAAATCATGATGAAAAAAAAGCCTGGACAGTATCTTTCAGGAAATCATAAAGGAAAACTGCCGAAGTCCTAGAACCAGAAGGTAGAAAGAATACACTGCTCACCACCTGAAAGAGATCCCAAATTGACAATGCCAAGGAATATAATAGCAAAATTCCAAAATTACCAGATGAAAGAGAAGGTGCTGCAAGCAGCCAGAAAGAAACAATTTAAATATCATGGAACCACAGTCAGGATTACACAGGACCTTGCAGCTTCTACATTAAAAGACCGCAGGGCGTGGAACATGATATTCCATAAGGCAAAGGAGCTTGGATTGCAGCCAAGGATCAACTACCCTGCAAAAATGAGCATGATTTTTCAAGGGAGGAGATGGATATTCAACAAAATAGGGGACTTCCAAACATTCCTGATAAAAAGACCAGAGCTCAACAAAAAATTTGATCTTCAAGTACAAGATTCAAGAAAGATATAAAAAGGTAAATGGGACAGAAAGATACAAAATGTTGTTAATAAGGGCGGATGTTTACATCCCTACAAGGGAAGATGACACTTGCAACTCTTGAGAACTGTATTGTTATTACACCATGTTAAAGGAGTATACATAAAGGGGGTGGATATTAGTTGACTTTGATGTAATGATAAAAAAAATCTAATCAAGTGGGTTAAATGGATCCAAGTAAGTGGATTAATCTGATCTTAGAAAATGTACTGAGAAAGGAGGAGGCAGACAAGGGTAAATTACATTACAGGAAAAGACAGAAAATCCTATTGCAGTAGAGGGAAGGGGAGGGGTGAGCATTGTTTGAACCTTACTCTCATCAGATTTGGCTCAAGAAGGGAATAACATAATCAGTTGGTATAGAAATCTAACTTGCCTATGGCAGTAGGAGGGAAGGGGAAGAAAAGGAGGGGGGATAGAAGGGAGGGAAGAAGCAGTAAGGGAAAAGGGGAAGAAAAGGGAAAGGGATAATAGAAGGGAGGAGAGACTGAAGGAGGCTGTGGTCAAGAGCAAAACACTAGTGAGGAGGGAAAAGGAGAAAGAAAAGCATAAACGGGGGGGGAAAGGATGGAGAAAAAGACAGATAGTAATCATAACTGTGAAAGTTGAATCACTATTTTTTTTTTTCTCTTTTGTTGAATTTTGTTTCCTCTTTCTGATGGTTCTTCCTATTGGTTTTAATTTTTACTTACAACTTCACTAATGTGAAAATATGTTTAATAGGAATGTAAATGTATAGCCTATATCAGATTGTATGCCGTCTTGGGGAGGGTGGTGGGGAGGAAGGGGAAGGAAAATTTTGAACTCAAAAGCATATGTAAGTGATTGTTGATAAATAAAAATAAATTAATAAAATAAAAATTGAAAAAATAAAAAAATAAAAGAAGAACAAAGGAGTAACAGAAACAGGTAGGTGGCACAGTCAGGAGGACCTGAGTTCAAATGTGGCCACACATGCATAACACTTACTAGCTGTGTGACCTTGGGCAAGTCACTTAACCCCATTGTCTAGCCAAAAAAACAAAAACAAAAAACAAAGGAGGAGCAACAACAAAAGCGATTCTCAATCAGAGTCTTCTCCAATGGCCAATCACCTTTAATTCTTCCTTATATATGAGCTCTGTTTTCTGCAGTGGCCTAAACACATTTCCTTTTTGGCTTTTGGGAGTGGAAGAAAAATTGCTACCTTCTTTACTGTTAGTTTCTCCGATATCTTGTATTCTGTCCCCCTCTGACCTGACAAATTGAAGAGTAAATATAAGATTCTTTTTTTCTCTGTAATTTCTCTCCCCACATTGACTAACAGTTGAGGTCATCAAAGTAGGTGCATCATTTCAAGGTATGATTTGTAGCACTTTGTGGATCCAATTCTGCCAATACTACCCATTTGCATCATCTAAAGGGTTGTTATTTATTGTGCGTTCTATTTTCTGAAGAAAAAAAGTTAGATCTCTATCTCACAGGCTTTCAGAAACAATGGTAATGTGTTAACAAAACATTTGGCCCAGAGAGGTACCATTTTGCATACTGACTTTTTGGCACAGTTTGAATTCGTGGCAATGAGTGGTGTGTGTGTGTGTGTGTGTGTGTGTGCTGCCAAAACTAGACTGAAATGAGATTATAGGTATACTGTCCTTTGTGCTTTTGCTTGTACCTGAAAGGATTTTATTTTCTCATTTCACTAGGAATATAATCCAAAAATTTTAGCTATTTCCAATTTACCTGGCCTTTTGCCTTAGGAGGTCCAAATCTCTCACACCTTACCCACAGCAATATCAAGTGTAATCCTATTATATTGAAATAGTTATCAATGCCTTTCAGAATTCTGATTAGCCAGGAAGCTACTGGTTTTGGGGAAAATGTTGCTGGCTCAAATAACTAAATGGATTCACACTGTCATTGTTGCATAATCTTCCTTGATTCTTTCAGGGCCATTTTAACAGTCAAATATATATTTGAAGGAGGGAGATTAGTCAGATGAATTCAATACATTCTTGGTTATAATAAGCCTTCAGGGGTTCAAAGACCATGATTTTGGCTCCCTTTAGACTTCTCAGAAGTTCAATAAGAGTAAGACCTTGAGAGGAACTGGTGATCCAGAAATGGCAACTCATGAAGCTCTTATTGGGAAAAAACCCCAACAACAGCAACAACAACAACAACAACAACAAAGTGAAGCAGTGTTTCCTTTTCTTTGCCTTAAAATCAGCTGTAATTTGTGGTTCATGACAGAAGAATTCTGTGAGTTCTGTCAGAGCCAAATGCTTTTCATGATGAAATGCTGATTTGCAGTTTTTTAAAGGATTTATTCAGTTAACTAGGCTCCGGGGAGGGAGAGCCAGAAACCCTGTTCCAATATGGGCTGGCTCCCCTGCTGTGATTTAGCCTAATTGTGACTTTCACAGCCTCATTCAGATTTCTAGTGAACCAGGAACACTCATGCTTCTTTTAATACAGCCAGCCTTAGGCATAGATGAACTGAGTAGTTGTCTACACTGTGAGATTTTTTTTGAGTTATCAACAAGATCTGAGTAGTACAAAGTCTTCTTTTTCTTCCCCTTCTCTTCCTCTTCCTCCTGCTTCTCCTTCTCTTCCTCTTCTTCCTCCTCCTCCTCTTCTTCCTCCTCCTCCTCTTCTTTCTTTCTTCTTTCTTTCTTTCTTCTTTCTTTCTTTCTCTTTCTTCTTTCTTTCTTTCTTCTTTCTTTCTTCTTCCTCTTCTTCTTTCCTCTTTTTCCTCTTCTTTTTCTTCCTCTTCTTCTTCTTCCTCTTCTCCTCCTTCCTCTTCCTCTTCCTCTTCTTCTTCTTCCTCTTCTTCTTCTTCTTCTTCTTCCTCTTCCTCTTCCTCTTCTTCTTCTTCCTCTTCTTCTTCTTCTTCCTCTTCCTCTTCCTCTTCCTTTTTCTTCTTCTTCTTTTTCTTCTTCTTCTTCCTCTTCTTCTCTTCTTCTTCTTCTTCTTTCTTCCCTTCTTCTTCCTCTTCCTCTTCTCTTCTTCTTCCTCTGCCTCTTCTTCTTCTTTCTTTCCTCTTCTCTCTTCTTCTTTTTCTCTCCTCTTCTTCTTCTTCTTCTTTTCCCTCTTCTTCTCTCTTCTCTCTTCTTCTTCTTCTTCTTTCTTTCTTCTTCTTCTTCTTCTTCTTTCCTCTTCTTTTTTTTCTTTTCTCTCCTCTTTTCTTTCTTGCTTCTCTTCTTCTCTTCTTCCTCTTCTCTCTTCTTCTCTTCCTCTCTTCTTCTTTGTCTTGGTCTTTGTCTTCCTACGCATGAATGTAAGAGAATGAATCCAAACATTGACCTGCAGCTCATAGCCTCATGCACATACGTAAGAGTGATGTGGGGAGAATACCTGATATTATTTTCATCTTCCTGGTCATACCTGAAAGATCTCCGATAGTTATCCCTGAAAGATTGTCATATGACTCTGAAGTACAGCAGCAAATATACATTACAAGTGGTTTAATATGACTAGAATAGAGAGTAGGGCTAGTTAATCAGGCTAAGATAAGGACCAGTCCTAATCTGGTGATTTCACTGCTACAGGGAACTTCTGGATTAGGAAACTCTATCAGTGAATATTAGCATCTTCTCTGCAATTTAGAGAGCTATATAGAGTACTGGGAAGTTAAGCCACTTGCCTGGGGTCATATAGTCAATAGGTTTTAGCAGCAGGACCTGAAGCCAGGTCTTTCTGGCTTCCAGGCCAGTTCTTTATCCACCAAGCCACACTGGTTGATAGTTACCAATGCACATAACACATGGAGGAGCAATTTTCAAAGACTCATTGGACAATAAACTACTTATGTCAATATTTCAAGGATTTTCCTAGGTAGGAGTACTATTTTCACCAACGAAGATTATAGTCCCTGTTTTTTAGTAGACATTTTTGTGAATCTTTGTGGCTAAAAGAGTTTATCATCTGGTAGCCAGCCTTCTAGTAATGTGTCTTTTCTGAAGTCATCTAGCTTGTCTTCTGATAATAATATCAATCTATCTCTCGGTCTATACTTGACACCTTTGTAGCTTCCAGGTAAAACCCGTCAGAGATGGAGTTCTGCTCAAAATAACTTTTTTGGACCTCAAGTTTCTTCTTGATTTGATTTGATTTTTATGTAAATAGTATTTTTTCCAATTACATGTGAAGACAGTTTTCAACATTCATTTTTTATAAGATTTTGAATTTGAAATTTTTCTCCCTCCTTTCCCCATCCCCAGGAGAGCAAGCAATCTGATATAGGCTATACATGCACAAACATGTTGAACATATTTCCACATTAGTCATGTTATGAAAGAAGAAACAAGAGAAAAAGAAAAAAAACCACACACATAAGAAAGCAAAGAAAGTGAAAATAATATGCTTCCATCTGCATTCAGACTCCATCAGTTCTTTCTTTGGATGTGGATAGCATTTTTCATCATGAGTCTTTTGGAATCATCTTGGATCAGTATATTGCGGAGAAGAGCTAATTTATCATAGTTGATCATTGCACAATGTTGCTGTTACTGTGTACAATTTCCTCCTAGTTCTACTCACTTAACTCAGCATCAGTTCATGTAAGTCTTTCCAGGTTTTTCTGAAATCTGCCTGCTCATCATTTCTTATAGTACAATAATACTCCATTACATTTTTATACTACAATTTGTTCACCATTTCTCATTGATGGGCATTGCTAAAGTGACATTTAAGCCCTTAGGTTTGCTTTTATCCCATAATAAGAATAAACTTTGAATGGACGTTTCCTCTCACACCATTCCAAAAATTCTTCTTCGGTGATTCCCTACACACTTAATGACTCCTAGGTTATCATTCTGAAGATGTGCTGAAGTGCTGGGTGACAGGCATTTCTAGCTGATTTGCTGGTGGTCAACACAAAGTTTGCAGCATTATTGCTGTATCATTTTTCACAGTTAAGGAGTGAACACTGGGGAATGACTACACTAGGCAAGAAGAATAATCAAATCAATGAACTGTGCTTTTGTTTAAATGTCTGTTATTAAGACTGATTATTTGTTTCAAGTAGGAAGTTCTACCTTGATTAGAGCAATTAGTGGCCATGAATTAATGAATATGTGTTTGAATTGCAGATATGTTTCATTTCACACAACAGAGACCTAGTCTCAATCAACACATGTAATCAAGGTATAAAGATTATTATTCAGACTTTTTAAAAAAATGTCTGATAATAGAAGTATAAACAGAACCATACTTCATTATTTTGCTAATTTTTCTCTCCTGCTAAATACAAAGTTGTATGAAAAACATGTACAGCTGTACATAAACCTATAGCTCAGTAGATAGCTGCTAGATAGAATAAGGGATTGAAAATGTACATCCCATAGCTCCTTTCTGTCTATAGTCATTGTTCAAGTCACTCTATCTAGTTATGTCTAATGGTACCTTTTCTTGAGGAGTTAATAGGGGCTAGTAAGAGAATACAAGGTAGAAAAATGTTCTGAAGTCCAAAATAATAAAGTTTTGGTAATCTAGGTTTATAGATTTAAAGTTGAAAGGTCTTCTAGTCCAATTCCCTCATTTTATAGAAGAAGCCTGAAGAAACTAAGTGACTTACCCAGGATCACACAGGTAGAGTGGCAGAGGCAGAATTCAAAACCAAATCCTCTAATTCCAAACCCAACTCTTTTCCTACCATTTTTCATGCAAAGTACACATACCTGGAAGTCGGAGATGAGAGTTTTCACCACATTACTTTAGGCACATCATACTACCTCTCCATTCTTTGCCTCAGTTGCTTTTTTTTTGTCTCTACAATAAGGATGATAATTCCTTTCCCTATGGAATGCACAAGGATAGTGGCGGGTAAGCATGAATCAAGTGAGGAAAAATAGTTGGAAAAATACTAGAATTGAGTTCAAGATTCCTGGGATAAAATTCTGCCTTTGTCATTTATTACTTATTGATGACAGGAAGCTTTCTGAGCTGCTCTGAGTCTCAATTTCTTTATTTGTAAATTGGCAATAATGATTGCACTGTAATTATAATGATAAAGGTTGGCCCTGAAGAAAAAGGAGACCCTCTTTGCAGAGCCTAGGGATTTGGGGTATACAACATTGCATATACTGACAGGTTCATTGGCGTGTTGGTTGGTTTTGATGGACTGCTTTTCCTCCCTTTCTTTATTATTCTTTATTATAATGGATGGCTCCCTATGGAGGAAAGGGATATATTTGGAAATGAGATAGATGTAAAAGCAAAATATATCAAAACAATTTTAATAAAAAAATAATTGTTACATTAGAAGCAGTTTGGTGGAAGGGAGGGAGAGAGGGAGAGAGAGAGAGGAAGTAAGGGAGGTAGGGAGGAAGGGAGAGAGGAAGGAATACTTATGCTCCAGGCTTACTACGTGCCAGGTATTGTGCTAAGCACTGAGGATACAAACACAAATGGAGAAAGTTTCTTACTTCAAGAAACTTGAATTCTAATGGTGAAGGGGTGGCCAGGAAGGTATGTGTTGATCAGGGAAGTCACGGAGATAGTGAGTGGAGTCACAGAATAATTGATTGACAAGTGCTTTCCAGATATGGTAGTGTTGATTTGACTACTGTTCCCAGATGCAGAGGTGTAGAAAATATGTATTGGGGAGGAGAGGATAGGAAGGGATATAACATGAAGGTAGTGGGGGTACAAGCAGGGTGAGCATGGGTTAGAATAGATATGGTGAACACACCTCCCCACTCCAAACCATTCTCCATTCAGCCATTAAAGTGATTTTCCTAAAGCTTAGCTCCCACCCTGTCACTTCCCTACACACACACACACACACACACACACACACACACACACACACACACACACAATAAACTCTGGTGGCTCCCTATTACCTCTGAGAGAAAATACAACATTTGGCTTTCAAATCCTTTCATAACCTAGCCCCTCCTACCTTTTCAGTCTTCTTATACCTTCTTCCATTACATGTACTCCTCCATCCAGTTACACTGGCCTCCCGCTGTTTTATAAACAAGACATCCCATCTTTCATTTCTGGGCATTTTCTCTGGCTGTTTCCCATGCTGGAATAATCTCTCTCCTCATTTCTGCCTACTGGCTTCTTTTAAGTCCCAGATGCTAAGATTCCATCTTCTACAGAAAGTCTTCCTCAACCCCTCTTAATTGTAGTGCTTTCCTTTTCTTAGTTATCCTATACATAAATTGTTTATACGTATTTGTTTGCTTATTGTCTCCTTCATCAGATTGTTAATTCCTTGAGGCCAGGAACTATTTTTTGTCTCTTTGTATCCCCAGAACTTAGTATAATGCCTAGCACATAGTAGGTGCTTAATAAATGTTTATTGACTGACTGACCAATCAGCTCCAGCATGTAAGCCTGAGTACATGGTCTAAGGTAATGAATTTTCTTGTCTTGAAGGTAGGCAGACCCAGATTCAGATCTTGCCTCTGATACTTACTAGCTATGTAACCTTGGACAAGTTATTTAACCTGTCTTTACTAAGTCATAGACAGGTTGTTGTTCTATGTAGGCAGAAGGAGCTCTCATGAAGTCACAGATCCTTCATGTAACCTTCTAACAATGACTTGACATTTCCTACAGGATTACTTTGTAAACTTTAATATTCTATAAAAGCTTTGAAAGTGCTTTGAAAAGTTTAAATTGCTTTTTAAAGGATGCTTCATGAACAATGATGTGAGAGTAAGAATAGTAGTGGTAATAAATCATAAGCATTTATTAAGTACCTACTATATACTTAATAAAATATGTGCAGGAATTATTCCAGGAATACAAAGACAATAGGAAAATAGGCCCTGCCTTCAAGGTGCTTACATTTTAAGGGGAGAAGGGTAGATTTTACACATACACACACACACATACACACATAGACATAGACATGTATAAAACATGTACAAAGCATGTGCAATATGGTAACCTGGGGAGTTTACCAGTAAATAGGGAGACCAGGGATGATTCCTGCAGAGGGTGACATTTGAGTTGAGCCTTAAAGCGATCAGGAGTTGCATACTAGGCAGAGATGATAACCAGGGCAAAGGTATGGAAACTAGAGATAGGGGTTTGGAGACATGGAGGGTTTTGGGTAAAGAACAGTAAGAAGGCCAATATGACTGGATTATGAAAGGAGTCAGAGTGGAGAGGAGTACTGTGCAATAAAGGAGGAAAGATAGGATAGGGCATGGTTGTGAAGGGCTTTAAATACCAAAGGAATTTATATTGGATCCTAGATGCTTTGGTGTTGGTGGTATTGGTGGTACCTTTTGTGCCCTGTTTGTGTTGTTGACTAATTAACTGTGAAAACACAGATGGCTTTGGTTCTTCATAACCTGTGCCCCCAAGATAGAAGTTCTAGTCACCGGCTTTTGGATTTCGGAATAAGTCAGCTTTGCTCTGTTTGCAATACTGTTTGGGGGACCTGAGACTCTTTCAAAGAGAACGACAGATAACTCCTAGTAGTAATGCCATCACTGTGTTACTGCTGCTTCTAATGTCTCCCCTTCCCCTGCCGCCATAGTGAACTATGGAGACTGCTAGATTCAATGGACTTTGAAGAGGCAATGATATCAGTTAATGACTTATTCCAACAACAAAGGGAAAGGTCTGTCATTCGAACCACATATAGAAGGATTCACCAGTATGGGCAATTCTCAGTTTGAGAAGTCCCTCCACCTGCTATGTGCTAGATGCTAGTAAAAAAAAATATAGAGTCCCTGTCCCAATGGACCTTATGGTCTAATAGGAGATGTGCACAAATAACTATATAATAGGAGTTGCAATGAAACGTGTAAAAGGCATCCAGCAGAGAGAAGTATGATGTAATTAGGGAGGGAGAGAGAAGGAGGGAACACTTCCAACTGGGCACTTCACGTACAATCCATTCAGCCTACCCTGGAGCGGTGTATGGTTTTTGTTGTGGTTGTTGTTTTTAGACTTTGCCAAATCTTTGATGTTGTTGATATGGGAATTTCTTCTACCAACATGGATCACTATATTTCCATACCTGTGCATCCTGCTTGTCACTTTTGTCCAGTTTCTCCAGAGAGGATTTATAGAAGAATCAATGAGAGGTTTGACTATCTCTTATTATTATCTATAGTAATAGTCTCTCTCATTGCAGCCTTGACTCACTAAATAGAATCTAATTCCCTTGAAGGTATGAACATTTCTTTTGTATCCCCCTTGGTACTCAGCCAAGCTCTGGGCACCTCTTGCAGGATTAACCTTTGACAAAATTGAACAGTAGGAGTTTGTGTCTGGGGTCTAGACTTTTTCTCCTTTACTTCCTTGTCAATAATGCTTCCTTCTTTGGAGTTAGCCAGAATCATCTTACTCTCTTCCTCAGACCCAGTCTTAATCTGCTCTTAATTATCATCATTCACTCCATGATATCAATAGCTGATAAAAGTCTAACTACTGTTCTTTTTAGACATCTTGGCCTTTTAAGAAGGCTCAAAAAACTCAAGGAACAATCCCAATAATGGAATTCAGGCAATGAGTCAAGTCAAGTCAAGATGTATTTATTAAGCACTTACTATGCAGTAGGAAGAGCTGAAAGAAAGGCAGAAACAATCCTTTCCCTCATGTGGCTTATATGCTAACATGAAGACAACATGCAAACTAAGTCATATAGGAGGGAGAATTGGAGCAAACGGCAGTCTATCCCTCAAACCTTAGTACAATACATTAGGGTGAGGTTGGCCTCTCAGCCAAAGACAAGGATTTTAATATTTGTTGACTTGACTTGGCACAAACTAGAAAAAAAAACTGCTGTAAAACTGTCTGCACTGAGCTTCCAGCAGAGTCTGGCTGAAGTCAATATATTTCTGATGAGAAACTGAGATATTATTTTCCTTGGATTTGACCCTTTTTATGAGCATGTTATAGCTGTGGAAGATGTTGGCAATTGCTATGCAGCACAAGTGGCTTGTTAGTATCCTGATGCCTTGCTAAAATCCTCCTTGAGTGTGAGCATTATGGGGAAGTGATCTTCTCTGGTCCTCTTTCAAGGGAGTTTGCTCCTGGAAATACTGGAAGGACTGGTTATTTATGCATTTCACTCATTACAATTTATGCTCCTTGAGAGCAGGGACTCTGTGTGTGTGTGTGTGTGGGGGTACTAGTTGGTGTTTTTGGCTAGGTGGGAGGCAGGAAGGTAGAGTTGGGTTTTTTGGTGGAGGTGGTGGTTGTTGTTGTTTTTGGGATTATTTTTGTATTCCCAAAGCTGGGCTCAATATCTGGCACATAGTAAACATTTGGAATGAGTGTTACTTGCTTGACTGACTGACTAACTGATTTTACTCTAATACTGTTTCCTTATAACAGGGGAAGACAAATTATGGCCCCTCAGGTCAAATCTAGCCTTTCACCTGTTTTCGTGTAGACCACAGCCAAGAAATGGCATTTTTATTATATTTAAAAATTTAAAGACCATTCTTAGCTACTACTTACAAAAAGGCTGTCAGGATTTAGTTTTCATGGCATAGCATGCCAGTGTAGGCCTCATACCATGGTCTTATAACAGTAAGACCCAGGGACCGATAATGTAGGCGCAGTAATAGACTAGGAGTCGGGAGACCTGAGCTTTATTCCTGACTTTCCCACTTTCCTGACTTTCCCATACTTCCTGTATGACCCTGAGTAAGTCATTTCATCTTCTTGGTTTGCTCCTCTGGAACATGTATGAGGTTGGAGGAGGTCATCTTTAAGGTTCTTTTTTTTCCCTCTCAAAAGAGGCTGTGATTCTATGATCTTTCCATTTGACTTTAAACCTGAATGATGAGGAAGGCTCCGAAGCAAGGGTTTCTCTGCTTCTACTACTCTTTGTTACTTTGCTTGGGATACTTCTCTTTGATAGGAGGTACTTGTGAGTTTAATTTGTGAAGTTCTCTGGTTTTCAAGGAGGAATTTCACACTGAAGGGAAAGTGAGGCAGTGGGTTTCCTTGAAGTGAGAGATAACAAATGGAATTGAGTAGCGAGGCATTTGACCTGATACCAGCCATCAGTGCAGGATTTGGCCAGCATCTCATACACACACACACACACACACACACACACACACACACACACACACACAATTAATACAAAGTAATTTGGGTGGAGTGGAAACAGTTGCACCTGGGGGAAACAGGAAATAGCCTTCATGCAGCAAAGGGCATGTGAACTGAGCTTTGAAGGAACCTAGGGATTCTGAGAGATTCCATTATGGAATGGGGGAGAGACAAAGAGATGGACAATGGAGTGTCACGTACGATGGACATTAAGAAGACTGGCTTAGCTGGACCACTGAATGCATGAACAGGGATAGTGATAAATATTCTTGGAAAGCCAGGTTGATATGAAGAAAAGCGTACATTTTTCACTCTTACGAGCTAAGGTATTGAATGGCCTAATTAAAATGCAAATATTCTCTAAGAAAAGAACATGTTCAGCCATTATTAACTGTGAATTCTTTGGTGTGAAGGAGTTTATCAGACTGGCTTCAGAAAAGTACACACACACACACACACACACACACACACACACACACTATCTGGGGAAAATGGGAAACAAGACAAAAGAGTTTTGATGTAAAAGAGGGAAAGATCCAGAGCATAAAGTCTTGCTTGTAATAGTCAGTCTTGGCTGTAATCTGGCAATGGGAATCCTGCATAGCACGAATTTGCTGGGTGACAGAAGTGGGGTAAGATGCTCAGAGGATGGTGGTCCTGATGAGGTTCTTAGCTTATTTGATAATTTTACCAAAGGCTTTTGTTATCTTCTTGAAAGACAGAATTCTGAATTCTGGTCCTCACCCTGCCTGTAATTTACCATATGACCTTAACTTCTTTGGGTCTCAATGGCCTCATTTTTCAAAATGGGTGGGAGAGGGGTAAGTAAGCTAGATTATCTCTTAGGTCCTTTCCATTTTTAATGTTTTATGAAGTAGGAAATACGAAGATAAGTCCAAGAGGCCTAATATAATGTCCACATGTGAAACAAAGTTGCTGTCTTTTGCATGTCTTCCTCACCCCAAACCCTACTTCAAGGGAAGCTAGAACAAACATGGTCCTTTGGATGTCCAATAAAAATTCTACTATACATGATATGTAAGATGTTTAACATAGAAATGTACCTTGTTATAAGATCACAGATCTAGAGCTGGAAATGATTTGAGAAGTCATCTAGTCAGTCTCCCTTGCTTTACTGATGAGGAAACTGGGCCCAGAGAAGTGATTTGCTCAAGGTGACATAGGTAGGAATTAACTGAGCTTGAATCTGAACCCAGGTCCTGTGACTCTAGGTTTTGATTCTCTATGCATCACATCATGGTGCTTCACGTAAAATTCTTATTATACTGTCAAATTATTATTGTCAAAAATCCCAATATAATGATCTGGTATCTAAGAGTTGTCAAGTTCTATAGCAAGATCTTCAGAAGAAAAAAAGTCTGCAACATGTTTCCAGGTCAGCCAGAATAAGAGGATCTGGGGATAGGGCAAGGTATCCTTTTAAAACAAATGATTATTTTTAAAGTTTCACCTCCAAAATTACCTTTTTTTTTCTCTGTAAGTTGGGCATCTGCTCCTCTAGGAAACAAATGAGAGAGCCCAGCTTCCCTCTCATCTCTTCTCCTCCTACCCCATGGAACAAGTTCAGTTAGATTGCCTGGCTGTTAATTTACTAATTGGGAATCCAAGGCTCTTTACCACAAAATTGTAGCAATTGTTCAGGGGCTAAACTGCAGTAAAAGAATTTAATTTGGAGAGCACTTGCATTAAATTGAATTTTGAAAAAAAAATTATTTTGATGGACTCTCAAAGGAGTCTATTTTGAACCAATAAATATGCCAATGTCCCTGTCTTCAGCTTCACTCTGCTGTCACCTAGCCTTGGCAACATTATTCAAAGGACTAGATTGCATCTCATGGAAATTAAAGGTATCCTGAGAAGAATACAAAAGGAGTCATTTCATGGTAGAGACAGATAGGTGGTCTCTGTGTGTCTCTTTCATCTTCTTTCTCTTTCTGGGAATTTCTTCCTCTTATTACCACATGTTTTGCTCTTTCTATGCCTATTTCTATTTCTCTCCTTCACTCTACTGTTCTATTACTTCTCCCCTCTCCAATTCCCCCTCCTTCCCCCTCCCAATAGGTTACTCTGCTATTTGAAAATGCTTATCGCCTTCTCCCAGGAAAAGTCACAATTTGCATGAAAGAGAAACACACTCTATGGGGCTGAGAGCTGGACTCCAAAGTCTGAGGCTGCTGTGAAGGTTGATTTGGGGAATAAGGCCAGATTTTACACTCACTCCATAGCTAACTGGCAGCTAAACTCAATAAGGGCCGATTTCTCCAGGGCTACACAACACAAATGGAAAGGTCAAACTCTTCTTTTGAGCAAAGTACCAATGTGCTCTTCCAGTGACTTAGGCTACTGCTGCCTATATCTTGAGGACAGATCAGTCTAGATTCCTCAAACCCCAAACAATTGAAGGATTTCCAAACCTAAATCTAGGGTATCCTTAGAAGGAGATCATGGGATTATAGTTTTAGAGCTGAAAGTGACCTACCCTAGAGGTTATTTAGTCTAACCTCTATATTTAAAAAAAATTAGTTTATTCTGAAGTTAAGTAATAATACAAGCATTTCCATAACATAGCAGAATAGAAAAAAAAAGATGATTGAACATGACTGCAAATCTATTATGCACAACTTGCTTTCCATTTAAATATGTAGTAAATTTATTGTGTAATTTTCCTTTTCCCCCTTTTTCCCCTCCCCTAATGCCCTAGAGATGGCTACCATTAGACACAAATGTGTGTGTGTATGTGTGTTTGTGCACGTGTGTACACATATATATGCATCCTACTATTTATCAATTCTTTCTCTGGATACAGATAGCAACTTTCTTCATAGTCTTTTATTTTATTATTATTATTTTTAGGCAATTAGTGTTAAGTGACTTGCCCAGGATCACACAGCTAGTGTTAAGTGTTTGGTCTGATGCCAGATTTGAACTCAGGTCCTCCTGACTTCAGGGCCGGTGCTCTATCCACTGCACCATCTAGCTGCCTCCCATAGTCCTTTATTTTTAATTTGTGTATTCATAATAGTCAAAATGACTTAGTCACTCCAAGTTGTTCTTAAAACAATATTGTTGTTACTGAATGCAATGTTCTCTTGGTTCTTGTAACTTCTCCATTTCAAAGAAGGAGAACCTGAAGTCTCGAGAAGTTAAGTCATTTGCCTAAGATGCTAGTGAATAGCAAAGCAAGGATTTGAAGCAGGGCTCTCTGATTCCACATCAAATCTTTTTTACACTGCACATTGGACACTAAGGGCAACTGAAATACTGACTCTAGGTACAACTTTGTTCTTGAGTCTTTTCAATTGTGTCTGACTCTTTGTGCCTCCATTTGGGGTTTTCTTGGCAAAGATACTGGAGTGGCTTACCATTTCCTTCTCCAGCTCATTTTACAGATGGGGAAACTGAGGCAAACAGGGTTAGGTGACTTGCCCAGGGTCACATAGATAGTAGGTATCTGAGGCCAGAATTGAATTCAGGAAGATGAATATTCCTAACTTCAGGACACATATTCTATCCACTGTACCACCTACCTGCCCATAAGAAGACAATAACCAAAAGGAAGCTGAAAAGGGGATGGGAGGAAGGTACCCAGTATAGGGGCATGATGAAGATGATGGTGGAGTCAAAACCAAGCAGAGCAGCTGGTGAAAAATGAAGAAATAATTGAGAGTCTGAGCCTTCTACAAATGGAGGCTATGGAAGAAGGCTGTGGGGTTTTTTTTGGCTCTGCCCTCCAATCAGAGAGGCAGAAGCAACTGAGGGTATCGATAAGGTGTGAGTAGCAAAAATGAAAGGACATATGATGATTCATTTCCAAATAATGAGTTTATCTTGAGTGGGGCATGATGAAGTTATGATGGAATTGAAACCAAGCTGAGGGAGTCATGGCAAATGTTATATAGAACAAATAGTGCTCAACTGAAATGAATTGGTGGCAATATTTAATTCAAGAGGGATGAATTAGGAGGCAGAGGTTTGGATTTGAATCCCCACTAGGACACTCATCCTGTGTGACCTTTGAATCTCTTAACATTTGCTTCCTCATCTTTAAAATGAGGGTGATACAGTGAATGACTTAATTATTCTCAACAATGATTCAAGACAATTCCAAAGGACTCGTGATGCTATCCACATCCAGAGAAAGAACTGATGGAATCTGAATGCAGATTAAAGCATACAATTTTTCACTTTCTGCATTTTTTTTAGGCGTGTGTCTTCTTTCACAACATGACTAATATGGTAATATGTTTTGCATAAATGAACATGTATAACCTATGTCAAATTGCTTATCTTAGGGAGGGGAAAGGTGAGTGAGGAAGAGAGAGGAAATTTGGAACTCAAAATTTTTGAAAAATGTATGTTAAAAATTGTCTTTACATGTAACTGAGGGAAAATAAAATACAATTTAAAAATTAAAATTAAAATTCATTTATTCAAATGTAAATAGTTCCAAACTAAATCCAATTTATTATATAGATACTTAATATTAAGTTTGTAACAAAAAATTTAATAATAAAAATAATATTGGTTGGTTGTTTGATTTAAAAAGTGACAGGGATTGCTTAGATGACTTCTAAGGTTCCTTCAAATCCTAATCTATGATCCTATGAGTTTCCAACTTTTACTCTTGTTCTGGGAACAATAATCAATCCAATTCTCCCATTGCTACTGGAAAGGTCTTGACCATTATCTGTCCTGTGGCTCCACTGATAGTTCCTTTGACTAACCAGATGAAAAATTCCCTTTTCTGGCTCCTATTTCCCCTATTGCATCCTCCAATTATAATGTAAGATCCTTGAGGACAGGGACTATCTCATTGTCATCTTTTTATCCCCAGTTCCTAGTACAGTTTTCCTTCCTTCCTTCCTTCCTTCCTTCCTTCCTTCCTTCCTTCCTTCCTTCCTTCTTCCTTCCTTCCTTCCTTCTTCCTTCTTCCTTCTTTCCTTCCTTCTTTCCTTCCTTCTTTCCTCCTTCCTTCCTTCCTTCCTTCTTCCTTCCTTCCTTCTTCTCCTTCCTTCCTTCTTCTTCCTTCCTTCTTCCTTCCTTCCTTCCTTCCTTCCTTCCTTCCTTCCTTCCTTCCTTCCTTCCTTCCTTTCCTTCCTTCCTTCTTTCTTTTTTCTTTCTTTCCTTTCTTCCTTTTCTCATCCTTTCTTTCCTCCTTTCTCTCTCTTCTTTCCTTCTTTCCTTCCTCCCTTTCATTCATTCTTTCTAGATACTTAATTTCATTGGCATAGAGAACTCCCACTGAAGACATGTACTCTACCAATGGTGATCAATGCCCACTTCATAATTTATAGCCTTCAAGAGTTGCTTGAGGTCCTGAGAGATTAAGTAATTCATTTATGGTCATATGGCCAGAATGTAGTAGATAGAAGATTTGAACTCAGGTCTTCTCTACTTGGAGTGGCAGATTCTTTCCACCATTTCACAATGCCTCTCTGCCTCACACATAGCAGTGTGTGCTATAATAAATGCTTGTTGATTGATTAAAGCATTTGATCTATACACCTCTTATATTTAAAGGTCCCATGGCTAAAGGATCTTGGGGACCTAGAGTTCTTTGAGAATATTTTACCATGCTGATATAAAAATAAAATGAATATATAGCTTCTGTGGAACTTGTCCTAAACACTGGTTATCTCCTCTGGGAATAAGACACAGCTACCAGGCTAGCTTTGTGACTTCAGATAAATTATATCACCTCTTTTGGTCTCAATTTCCTCAACTCTACTAAAAAAGTACAATAAAGTTTGCAAAGGACATTACATGCATTCTCTCAATTGATCCTTACAACAACCCTTTAAAATAAGTACTACTCATATTATTGCCCCCATTTTACAGTTTAGGAAACTGAGATTCAATAATGTTAAGGGACATGCCCGTGGTCATACAACTAGTAAGGAGCAGAGGCAGGATTCAAACCCAGTCTTGAATCCAAGGCAAAGACTCTCTCTTCCCCATGCACTGCTTATTGAATTGAGTAGTTAGACAAGATGACCTTTGGGACATCATCCATCTCTGAAATGTATTGATCCTATATTTAATCAATGAAGTTAAATTCTTTCCTCTTTTCAATCAATTGATCAATAAACATTTATCAAGTGGCTACTATGTACCAGGCACTGTGTTAAGTGCTGGGACTACAAATAGAGGCAAAAGACAGTTGCTGCCCTAGAAAAGTTTAGAATGGAGTGGGAGACAACATGCAAACACACATACAAAGTATATACGGGATAAATAGGAAATAATTAGAAGAGGGGAAAGTGCTGGGATTAAGAGGGGTTGGGGAAGGCTTCCTGTAAAAGGTGGGGTTTTAGTTAGGACGTGAAGGAAGCTAGGAAAGCTGGGAGGTAGAATGAGGAGAGAGGACATTCCAGGCTTGGAGAACAGCCAGAAAAATTTCCCAAAGCTGAGAGATGGAGTGTCTTGCTCATGGAACAGCCAGGGTCATTGAACTTATTGGGAAGTAAGATACCAGAAGACTGGAAAGGTAGGAGGAGACTAGGTTATAAAGGACCTTCAACTAGAGTTTAGAGGATGTGGGTAGCTAGGAGGCACAGTGGATAGAGTCAGACACTTACTAGCTGTGTGACCCTGGGCAAGTCATTTAACCCTATTTGCCTTAGTTTCCTCAACTGTAAAATGAGCTGGAGAAGGAAATGACACACCACTCTAGTGTCTTTGCCAAGAAAACCCCAAATGGGGTCATGGAGAGTCAGACATGACTCAAGCTCTGAAACAGATAGTACCTCCCTTTGGGGATGGACTGGGGAGAAGAGGGAGAAAGAAAGAGCAAAAGAATGAAGCCAGGATAAAGTAGGGAGAGGTTTTTTCACTTCTGGGGCTAGGAGGCAGTTTATGCTGGTGGAGTTCAGGCCTCAGGGTGATCCATCAGGGGTTACCATGGGATGGGACAGATTCCAAAATCCCTTTGGCCAGTATAAAAGTTAAGCTGAGGACAAACAGGCTGTGGAGGAATGGTGGCATCTACTGGAATCAGTGGGTGGGGACTTTCATTTCCTCTAGGACCTACTTTGGCTGGGGCTCAGAGCCATGAGTCATGAATCACAAGTTTTTCTTCAGTTTCTGTCACTATGTCCAGCTTGGCCTTCTGAAAGCTAATGCATTACACTTTTATATATTGCTTTGAGGCTAAAGAAGCTCTTTCATTACAATATACCCAAAAGGGGGAGACATTTATTTATTTATTTAACCATTGAGACAAATGAAGTTTAGATAAGTTAAATACTTTGTTCAAAGTCACACTGCTAGGAACATTTCAGCTGGTTTTCTGACTATAAGAATAATGGCATAAGCCTGGCTGGGCCTAATCCATCAAAAACTTATTAAGCATCTTCCCCCCCCCATTGTTATCACTATTTCTTCTTCTGGTCATGCTCCTGATTTCCTCTGGACTTCAAAACCATGTTCTCTCTACTGCTAGCCCATCCTGGAATTTTCCTCAGTGTCTTAAACATTCATCCTGAAACAGCTTCCTACCCCACCTCAACCCACTCAGCATGGAATATTCCTCTCCACCCAGTTCCTGTTGGTGATACCTCCTGGATCTTCCATTTTGTGGACAGGCCAAGTTTGGCCTAACTTGTCCTCCTCCTGGCCCTGTTCCTGACTTCCTTTGACTTTAAAACTACGCTCTAGCACCTGGTACCTTCCTCTACCCTGCCCTCCCCATTCACTTTTCAGCTCCTTTTGTCTTCTCACATCAAAACAAGGTCCATGAAGGCAAAGACTACTTGTATTTGAATCACCAGCACTTAACCCAGTGCCTGGCACATAATAAACACTTTGTAAATGTTTCTTTCTCTCCCTTCTTCCTATTATAGGGAGAATACAAAAATGTATAAACGTATAGTCCTTAACTGCAAAGACTTTATAATCTAGAACAGAAGTGTCAAACATGTGACCTGAAGCTGCAAAACTCCTAAGTGTCCCCAATCAGATTAAAATTTAATTGGGAATAGGAATATATATGTATAGCCTATATCAGATTGTGTGCCATCTTGGGGGGGTGGGGAGGAAGGGGAGAAAAATTTTAAACTCAAAAGCATATGGAAGTGATTGTTGATAAATCAAAATAAATTAATTAAAAAAATTAATTTGGAAATATTTAATGAAGTAAATGAAAATACAGTAGAACATAGATAATGTTAATAAGTGGTTTTCTAAGTTAGTACACAGTCATAGGGATCCTAATATAGGTTCAGTAGCCCCATTTCTTTTTTTCATTTTCACTCACTGATTTAGAAGGGAAAAGATACACACACACACACACACACACACACACACACACACACACACTCTCACACACACACGGTAAACTTTGTGAGGGTACACCTTTCTTTATAATCCTAGCACTTAGCATGTCAGTAAGTGCTTAATAAATGCTTGTTGACTTGACATAAATAGCTGTAATGCATACTAAAACATCCTAATTTTGTAAGAGACATTTTAAAAAATGCTTCATGAAGTCTGATGAAAAAAAGATAATTTTTTTGCTTGGCGACTGTGTAAGGAGCTAGGCATACTTGAACCTATACCGGTAATTGCTTTTTTTGGTCATTCAATCTGCATCCCTCTGTCTTGGATGTCACTTAATAGCACTGTGGGTCACCTATCCCCTGGTGAGAACCCAGCTGGTTGCAAAGTTTGTACTTCCCACGCCTTCCACAAAGCTTCCCATTGCCAATGATAATCCAGGGCCTCAAAAAACAAGTTACCTGGTGTTTCTCCACGCATTACATGGAAGAGCTAGGCCCTGGTCCAGGAGTTTTCTCTCTCTCTGTACAGGTGCTCTGTAGAAAGCTGGAAGAGACTGATCCAAAGATGCTAATAGGGAGTTGGGAGAGAAATCCATTTGCAGATGTGTTCTATAGTTGGCACACCACAGAAATGAATTGTGTTTGGTAGGAAATTAACCTGCAATTTAAGAAACAAAATTGTCACTATTCTTTGAGGAAGAAGAAGGATTGAGAACCTCACAAAAGATTTCATTGATGGGAACAACAGCCACTGAAAACAAACAAGGACAAGAATCAGCTTCTTCAGCCCCTGAAAAGCGAAATTATATGTATCCCTGACTTGAATTATATCAACAGCCCCAAATCTGCCAGAAATGGAATTTTTTTGGAATGGAGACTCTTGGGAGGTTGGGGATTGTCTGCTGATAGTTCTAGGAAGGAGATGATAGGGAAGAAGAAGGAGGAAACCTTGACCTAGGGGTAGAAGTTCAGGCCACATCCATAATGAGGTCATATGAACTTTTGCAAAATCAAGCACTTACCATTATACTGGTGTTTCTCTTCTCTTCTCTTCTCTTAAAAAATTCTGAAAGAAGTGGCTACTGCCAGGGAAACAACACTAAGGGCCTCTGGAACCTCCCAAACCGGATGGTGATGCCTCTGACCACTTTCTAAATAAGCTGGAAGTGATTAAGAGGTGAAATAAAAGCAAAGAGGGAGATTTCTAATTCAGAGGAAGTTAAATTCACCTAGACTCACGATATTCTTGTTGTGAGCCAGAAATGTTGTTTTTATTTGTCCTTTGTTCTCAAGGAAGACCATGATATCAGGGAGGTGATGCTATGACATGCAAGTGAATTGGATTTAAGTGAGGGTGGGCTGGGCAAAGTCGCCAGCCTCACTCTCTCCTCCGGAGCCATCTGAGTCTAGTGGCAAAATATAGAACAGGAAGACAAAAGATGGCCTTCTAGGTATAGATAGACCCTTCATGAATGCTTGCTAGGTTGTGCAGTGTATAGAATGCTGGGCTTGGGATCAAGATCTGGGTTTAAATCCTGACCCTGGGCAGTTCATTTATTCATGGAACAAACAACTTGGTGTGGTGGAATAAGCACCAACCTGGGAGTCAGGAAACCTTGGTTCTATTCTTGGCTGGCACTAGCTTTCATTGTGTGACCCTGAAATGACTTCTCCTATCTGGAATTCAATTTCCCCATTAGCCAAATGAAGGTATTGCACTGGATGGTATTTATAAGGGCTTTTCAAGCTCTGACATTCTATGAGTCAGTCTTTATCCTCTGGACTCTTGGGAGGGAAAGAAGTAAAGATGACCAGCAGGGGAAGGATTCAAACATACCTGCAAAGTGACTAGAACCTAAATCCAGTACCTAAGGCCAGTTGATTGCACTACTAAAAAAGCAAAAGGCCTGTTCCCACTTCCTTCACTTGTAAAGGCTCAAGAGTGATTTGAAAACCAAAACTCTAGTTCTGTGGCATATGACCATAGATTAAGAGCTGCACTGGGCATTGGAGGCCCACTAGCCCAAACTCCCCACCTTACTGAGGAGAAAACTGAAGCCTGGAGAAATTGAATTACCTGGGGTCAGCATTTAAATCCAGATCTTCCTGATTCCAAGCCAGCACTCTGTTTACTGCACAACCTATCTGTCTATACATTCCTTATATCTAATAGCTCTTTGCCAGAAATGTGAACATTAGAGAGAAAGGAATATTCTATATCTGGGAATGTTTAAGGAAAGCATTCTTAGGGTACTCTCTCCTTTCCTCTATCCCCTCCTCCTATTCATCACTACCCATGAGGCCACCCTCCCAAGGTAACTCTAGAATAAGTATGCAACAAGGTGTAAATCACTATAAGGAGGTTCTAACTTTATCATTTATTACCCATGCAACAGGGAAGCTAGGTGACACAGTGGACAACCCTGGGCCTGTAGACTCCTCTTTGTGATTTCAAATCTGGCCTCATATACTTTCTAACTGTGTGAACCTGGGCAAGTCACTTAACCTTCTTTGTGTCAGTTTCTTTATCTGTAAAATGAGCTGCAGAAGGAAATGGCAAACTACTTCGGTATCTTTGCCAAGAAAACTCCAAATGGGGTCACGAAGAGTTGGACGTGACTTAATCGACTGAACACAAAAGCCGTGCAATATTGAGGAAGTCATGTCACTAAACTTCTTTAGAATTCAATTGCCTCATCTGCAAAATGAAGATAATAATACTTGTTAGGGAAGTACTTTTTAAACTGGTACTTAAACAGGAGCTCTTGCTCCACAAGGATCAATCAACTTCTGGGCTTAAAGATGGAAGGAATCCCACCTATAGCACTTAATAGTTGTGTTAACCTAAGCAAGTTACTTAACCTTTAGGTTAGCCTAAGGCAGGTGTGGGGAACCTGCAGCCTCAAGGCCACATGTGGCCTTCTAGGGCTTTGGGTGTAGCCTTTTGACTGAGTCCAAGTTTTACAGAAGAAATCCTTTTGTTAAGGGGATTTGTTCTGTGAAGTTTGGATTCAGTCAAAGGGCCACACTTGAAGACCTAGAGGGCCACATGTGGCCTTGAGGCTGCAGGTTTCCCACTCCTAACCTAAGGCAGTTTCCTGTGCCTTCACTACCAAATAGAATGTAAACTCTCTTTCTTTGATTAAGAACTGTCTTAATTTTTGTCTTTGTATTTTCAATGACTAGTAAAGAGGAGGGGTATGTTTAGGGAGAAAAATAATTTCCAGTTTTGAACCTGTTGGAATTGTCCAATATATGAGACTGGAGGTATTCAAGAGTGAATAAAGGGACATCTAGGTGGTGCAGTGGATAGAGCACTGGCCCTGGAGTCAGGAGGACCTGAGTTCAAATGTAGCCTCAGACATTTGACACTTATTAGCTGTGTGACCCTGGGCATGTCACTTAACCCCAATTGCGAGAGAGAGAGAGAGAGAGAGAGAGAGAGAGAGAGAGAGAGAGAGAGGAAGAGAGAGAGAGAGAGAGAGAGAGACCAGGACAGAACCTTGAGGTTCAACCACATTTGGGCAGAGGGAGAATAAGGGTGATGATTCAGCAAAGGATACTGAAAAGGAGCTAAAAAACAGGTAAGAGGAGAGCTGAGAGAGGAATGTCATAGAAACCCAGAGAAGAGAGTATCTAAAGAGAAAAGGGTGGTTAACAGTGTCAGTTGCTATAGAGAGGTCAAAGACAGATGGGACCCATGAGGGATGGGAAGCATCTGATTTGGCAATTAGATCTTTGGTAACTTGGAAGAGGGCAGTTTGAGTTGAAGAATGAGCTCAGAAGCCAGATTGCAAGGGGTTGAGAAGTGAGTGGGAGGAAGAAGTGGAGGCAAGGAATGTGGGTTTTTTTTTTTCCTATGAGATTGGTTTTCTATGAGGGAAAAGAGATAGTCAGTGAACCAAGGTCATACTCAATAAGGGATAAAGCACCCCTCTCCCCATAGAATGTGGGTTTCAGGGATGCAGAAATTGTTTTGTTTTTCTATTAAATCTCTTGTACCTAGCAGAGTGCCTACGACATAGTAGATGATTAATAAGTATTTGAATAAATAAATGAGTGAATGAATGAATGAAAGAATTAATGAGGGAAATGATAGGCATGTCAAATCTCAAGGCGAAGAAAAGCATTTAGGGGCCAGAACCTTCATGAAAAATGTAGGAAGAAAAAATTGGCCCCTTAGAGATTCAGAGTAGAGGCCTATGAGAAAGCAAATGATGCTTTTGTCAGCTTTAATAATAAGAATAATTAGCAACATGGCTCATACTCCTCACCATACAATGAGGAAAAGTTAGTATTTATTTTACCCTTTCATCTCATGCTCGCAGACTCCGACACAAAATGCTCACATTTCCTTTCCTTGACTGGATAATCTAAAGTGCACCTTCATCATCAAGGTCCTTGTTAGAAAGTAATTATTTATGAGATGCTACATGCATAACAGGCTGGTGAGGAAGGATGATTCAGTGGAGCTCTGGGTCTTTTAGTCAGTTTCTAAGGTACAGAATTAACATTCTAAATAGAGAATGCCATGGGGTGACATTGTTATACTTCATAAAAACTTTATCTCTCTGAATCTATCCTCCTGGGAGAGGTAGAAACTTAGACCTCTGGGGAGGGGGTAGGGAGAGAGGGAGAGAAGCCTATTTTGCGTGCTAGTGAATTACCATCTCACTAGGGTCTGAAATGGAAAGAATCAGGGAAAAGGCTCATCTTTAGCATTTTCTTGGTTAGATCCACATGGGGGGAAAAGGAACCCAGAGGATTCGGTAGAGTAGATATAACTCTGGAATGGGTTCGAGGCAGGCTCTCTTACTCACTGAACTCTAAATTTGGAATCAGAGCATCTGAGTTTTTGCCTAGCTTTGCTCCTTATTTTACCAATATGACTGTGGACAAGTTACCCTGTGACTCAGTTTCCTCATCTATAAAATGAGAGGCTTGGACTAGAAGAAGTCTTGAGTTCCTTCTAGCTCTTAATCCTATGATTGTGTGATCTTGGGCAAATCTTTTGACTTTCTAAGCCTCAGCTTCCTTATTTATAAAGCAAAGAGTTTGAACTGGACAATCTTTCAGGATGATCAATTAATAATTCAACAAGTATTGATTCAGGACCAACTACTAGAGATACAAACAAAAATGGAACAGTCCTTACCTTCAAGACCTTACTTTTACTGGGGGAGACAACATGCCCACATATAATATATATAAAATAGGGCAAGAATAACCACAGGATAACTTGGGGATGGAGTGGGGTGGAGAAGCACTAACAGCTGGGAGGATGAGGAAAGACTTCAAGTAGGAGTCGGCATTTGAGCTGAGCTTTGGTGGAAGCTAGTGGATAGAGGGGAGCATTATGGGTATGGTGGATAACCTGTATAAAGACAAGGGAGTAGGAAATAGAATATCACATATGGGGAAGAACAACTTGTTGTTTGTTTGTTTTAACTAGAATATTTAAGTCTTACTTCAGCTCCTTGATTCCTTTTTGGGCCCTGCTCCTAGGCCATCAGACCACTTTCTCCACTATGTTCCACTAGCCTTCTCATCCTAGAGGTTGCCTTGGCCACTATGTTCCAGCAGACTTCTTGTCCTAGGACCCCTTCCTCTGATTGGTCATTTCTTCTTAGAACATTTATTTCAAAAAAGTCTCCCCACCCCAGGTCAATTTTACTCCCCTCTTTTAGTTTCCTTCTATGTATTGTCATCCCCCCATTAGAACATAGGCTCTTTAAGGTCAGGAGCTGTCCTTTTTGCTTCTTTTTGTAGCTCCAGAACCTTGAAGAATGCCTAGCACATAGTAAGTGTTTGTTGATGTGATGTGACATAAACTTATACAAATTGTTCTTAAATCCTCAAAGATAGCACTAGTTGAGATATAAATTGTTTACTGAAAGACAGATCAATTCATGAATGACAAATGAATAATGTTGCTTTTTTTTATGGGAAGTTAGAGATATTTGAGGTACGAGGTTGTTGTCATAGAACACATCCTAATCTTTCTAACAATCTGTCTCTGTAGGCCACTATGAGAGATAATCTGGATAAGTCATGAATCTCACTTCCCTTTCTTCTGTGATTGGGTTTTCTTTCTTCCAATTTCATATGGCTAGAATCGTGTTCTACATGGAGAAATATCGTTGCCCGATTCACCTGTGCAAATGATTTCATTTTGGTCACCATCTGTTTTAGCTTCAGACTCATTGGGCATAAAGAAAGGTAAATGCCATTGGGAGGTCCTTTGGGCAGGTAATGCTCCACATAGCCATCTGTATACATCTCCACTGAAGACAGACTATAAGAGATTGCATCTACATAGCACCCAAAAGGAATTAAGTTAGATTCAAGAAAGAGTTTCCAGATTACAAGGTCAAACTAAAAATCTTGCCTTCTACAAGAACCCTTTCCTGGTCCCTATAATGTCAATGCCATCCCTCTGTTGATTATTTGCAGTTAATCCTGCCTATATCTTGTTTGGACCTAGTTGTTTGCCTGTTGTCTTCCCCATTATGTGAGCTCCTTGAGAGCAGGAACTGTCTTTTGTCCTTCTTTGCGGGAAGTGCTTGGCACATAGTGGACACTTTAATAAATACTTGCTGATTGTTGATTGTTGACTGAATCTAGTCCAACCCTCTTACTTCTCACACCTCAGAGGTTCAAAGACTTGCCCACCACCACATTGGTATAAGTTATAGAAGCAGGATTTGAATACAGTTCTTCTGACTCCAAATCAACCCTCTATCTATTTTAAACTGAACTCAACTGAGGCTGCAAAAGTTCCTTTTCTGAGGCATTTCAAAGATAGGATGGACCAAAATTTTGTAGATAGTCTCAGGGCAGCTCTGTTTCCCTTTTTCTTACCACCCTACCTCACCCTACCCCACTCAGGGGTGAGAAGCTAAAGAGGACTTCAGGTCCTTTCGTCTCCAACCTCTAGTTATACTATGATAGAATCAGCATTGATATATTGCCTCTCAGCTGAGCTCATAAAACAAGAAGAGGTTTATTGAGTCAGAGTTCTGTGTGGGAAGGGCTATTAATATTTGAGGCCAGGTGACACAAATAGGAATGACATTCTAGGAATTTTATTGGATCCTTTTAGATTCATTCTTCCAATTGAGTGAAAATTGCCCTAGATCATCAAATATTATAAATGAGATATATGTGTAAAGTACTTAGCACAGTGCCTAATATATTAGACACTTAATAAGTGCTTCTTTTCTTCTACTACTAGAACACTAACTTTTCTTTCCAATTAACCTCTTTCAAAGAGGAATCGTAGTAAGAGCTCCAGATGTGTATGGGTTCAAATTCCATTTGTATGATTTGGAGCAAGTCACTTTGACTGTACCTCAGTTTCCTGATCTATAAATTGAGGAAAATAATACTTATACTGAGAGGCAGCATGGGATACTGAATAGAAAGCTAGATTTGGAGTCAGAAAGAATTGTTTCAAGTCCTGCCTTTGACATACCAGTTGTGTGACCATGGACAACCCGTGCAGCTTCTAAGTGCCCCCAGGCAACTCCTTAAGATTAGAACTTATAGATCTGCATTAATGGAGGGAATTTTCAAACCAGGAATTCCCTATTCTGATGGATTCTCAAGCCTCTACCAGCACCTCAGGAATATATATATGTAATATCATTATTATTATTATATTATAGTAATATATTATTAATATTATAACATGTTATATAGTATTATGCTATATAAAATTATTATGTATGAAATATAAATATTATGTTACTAAATATGTGTATGTATACAAATTTATTTACATATATTTATTTATATAATATATGTGAGAGAATTGATTTTTAATAACCAATGATTTGGAGAGATCCAGAGTTCTCCCCCTTTTTTCTAAAGTCCTCATGTCAAGGCTCGTCCTCTAAAGGACAGGATTGATGATAGCAGATAGGATTAACATTCTCCTCAATATAGGTATTGCTATCTCGCCCAACCCCCACGGAAAGTAATCTAAGGTGAAACTCCTGGACCACTGTGTTCTGCTCAGGCTTGGGTGGGGGATATAGACTCTTTGTCCAGATTTCCCAAGGCTGGGGGTGGTTTGGAAGTAAATGATATGATTAAAGTTACATCCCTCCCCCCCCCTTTAGAATAGGTCCACTTCTCATGTAACATTCATTCTCATTAATTGCTAACCAATCAGAGTTGATTGCCACCCTCAGGAACACCTAATCCTCCAAAGGCATATAAACTGTGAGCTCACCACTATCATTGACCTTTGGCTTCCAAGAGTGTCACTGCCCCACTTTATTGACAATATGCTAGTATTATTGGTAAAATCATTAATTACCCAGAAATTGTCTCTCTCAAACCTTTTAAATGTCACAGTATTCCTATATAGATAGTGAGAAATTGTGCCTCTCAAACTTTTTAAATGTCATATATATGTATATATGTGTATGTATATATATATATTATATATATATATGTACACACACAATATGACATTTAAAAAGTTTGAGAGACATAGCATATATATATGTATATATGCTATTTTTCAAAGTTGTTATGAAGATCAAATGAGATAATGTATATAGAGTGCCATATCCAAGCCAATTATCATCATCACCACCACCACCACCATCACTATCATCTTTATTATTCACTTCTCTATCTTCCCTCTGGTTCAAGGGTGTATAAAATTATTTTGCAAAAGGATGACCAGGAGCAAAGAGAAGAATATTTTAGTTTTTTCTTTCCCACTTTACATTCGCGTTTGGACTTCAGTGTACCCAAGCTCTCATTCCATTCCATCCTTCAGGGCACCCCTGGGTCTTTCTAGGCTCTCAGTAGCAACATGTTTAGTTGATGGAGAATGTAAATGCAGACCCATCGATACCATTCCTTCATTTACCTTGCATAACAATTGCATTCAGAGAAAACTTGGTTTATGACCTTCATAATATCCTATAAGCCCTCTAGAAATGTGTGTTCTGCGTGCTATTCTCCAACTTGGTGAGGCAGCAAGGTATAGTGGAATAGGTTGTCTCTGAGAATCAGAATGCCTGGGTTTTAATGTCAGCTTTACTGCTAATTAGAATGTGACCATGTTTTTCTTCCAGCTATCTCCAGCCCTTAGCACAATACCTGGACATAATAAGTGATTAATAAATGCTGTTTGACTAATTAGAAGGACCTTAGGTCAGCTCCTTCTCTTGTCTGGCCAAAGCTGGTTCTGATTGGCTAAAGTCTTCCTGCACCCCTGGAGCATTCTCACTTTGTTTAGTCAGAACCTGATGATTCCCAGTTTCCATCCCTACCTCCCTCCACCCCTCGCCCCAGCCTCCAGTCCCAAAACACATACACTCTGGTAAAAGCAAGTCAGGTGCTGGTGAGAATTCCTCCTGATTATCTAGTTATGATTCTCCCAACAGGCTGGAGTAAACAAAATCTGATAAAGATGCTTTAACTATCTGAGCAGAAAAACTTCTCCAAAGACCTGGATCGATTGTAACACTGGAGATAGGTGATACTGTCTGTAAAGGCTTATCACTGAGCAGGCAGAGAGATGCTGTATAGAGCAGAGAAGGAAGGTGCAATTACTTAACTTAATGTTGAGTCACAGATGTTACCTCTTCCCTCGTTGTCACCCACCATCTGACATACTCGTTGGCAAGCGTTTGAGGGCGGGGGAGGGAAGGAGGAGAGGAATGGAATCGAGGCTTTTTATCCAGGAATATATGTAACAAAAGAAACATGATTGCAAAAGGTCACAGAAGCCAAATAGAATCTGTCTAGAGTGATTTATTGCAATTTGAGTTTCCTTGTTTCCACCTGTCTTGGGATCCTTTATCTAGGGCACAGCTACCCTCCTATTCCCAGGATGAGCAGACAAGGGGTTGACATCTCCCTGCTCCCTCCTAGGATGAGGACAGTAGAGAAGTTAAAAGACGTCATCTTACTGTGCTTCAGACCCTTGAGAGAATCTCCCTTGGGCTCAGGGACTTACCTTTGTTATCCTTTGGATACAGGGAAGGGATTGTTCTGTCTACTTTTGATGACTGATAATTTGTCTCAGAAATTTCTCCTGAGTCCTACTTAGTAATGGCCAGTAAGGGTTGTTTACTCTCTCTAGAGTTACTTGGAACTCTAAATGTGGAAATTGCACATAATTGCTTCTCTTATATTACTGTTTGAAATCAACCAATTCAAATATTATGTATCAGTATCAATACTTTTGAATTTTGGTTCTGGAGAAGACTTTTGAGGGTCCCTTGAACAACAAGGAAGTCAAATCAGTCAGTACTTAAAGAAACTAATTCAGGCTATTCACTGGAAAGGCAAATATTGACGCTCAAGCTTAAATACTTTGGCCACATAAATGAGAAGATGAGACTCCTTTGAAGTGATCCTGATATTGGAAAAGACTGAAAGCAAAAGGAAAAGGGGGTGACAGAGGATGAGATAGATAGTATCATGGAAACATTGAACTTGAATCTGGACGTACTTCAAGAGATAGTGGAGGATAGAAGGGCCTGGTTTATGATGGTCCATGAGGTCATGAAGAATCAAACATGACTGAATAGCTGAACAATAAGATTAGTTTTAATGTCAGATAAGGCATCTACTGTATGCCCGGCATTGGACTAGACAATTATTTAGAAAAGTAGAAAAACTTACTATCTGGTTAGGACATTTCAAATTTTATGTAGTTGAGGCACCTTCTCAATCATGGACCTTCTTAATAAGCTTCTCTAGGTTCAAGGCATACTTTTGATCAGCAATCACTCAAAACTACAGCTAATAAATTCCCACTGATATTTATTTTACTTGAATAATCAGAGAACACACGAATTCAAAGTACACTTAATATCAATGCAAAATCAATTACAAGATAGCATCTTTCCTTATATAAATAGGACTACACTCTCCAGTAGCTTCTTATACTGCTGGTGGAAGAAGGAATACATATATTTAGGGAAACTCAGTCAATAGGACTGTGTCCCAACTGGAAGCACCCTCTCTCTCCAATCATACTTCTGCGTACTTCCTCACAGAACTATGGCTGTCCACTTCTGGTCTGGTGATGTCATCCAACAATAGAGCTAACCTTCTCTGATGGACAAAATACTAGAGTATTCTGTGTGGTTTATTCTGTCCATTGCGCTGTCTTCTGCTACAGTTTCACTGATTTGCTCTCTGTTTAGTTTCTACTGCTCTTTCCTACTGCTTTTCCACCCAACAGCAGCTACTATACAGCCATAGCCCCATGAGGGAAGCATCTCAGCTCTTTTAGTCCTTAGTCCCAGAAGCTATGTCACCTCTTTGTAATTCAGATATATAGTCAGCCAGAAAAGTCTTCAGGCATTGTCTGTCTCTTTAACTTTTCCTCTGCATGTTAGGATTTAAATCCTGTGCTCCCTGGGTTACATAGATCAGACTTTACCCAGATGTTTTTGTTTTCCATCTCATGTGAAAAAAAAAAACTGGGACAAATGGGGGCAAGTGATTTGCCTAGAGTCACTAGTAAGTGACTAGCTGACAGAGTCAGCTAGTAAATGTTTGAGGCCATATTCGAACTCAGGTCCTCCTGATTCTAGGGCTAGTGCTCTATCCACTTCTCCCCCAGACTTCCCTCTACCTCAGGTGCCACTCCTTTAATCCAGTCTATCTTTTGAACAAGAGTGAGAAAATTCCTTTCAATAGGTCATTCTCCTTGTCTACATAAATTATTCCAGAAGCATCACCTACAAAGACTGAGAGTGGCTTAAAGGGGTTGGCAAACTTTACCCTGGTTTTCTGCTATCAATAAAGTATAGATCCCTCATAGTGGAGAGATCCCTGCATATTGGAAAGAATTAGCAAACAATGCAATGCCTGAATCAAGTGGAAATGTGTGGTAATAATTATGGTCAACAAATACTTGTTGAATGAATGGTGTTATAAACACACAGTAAGTATTGTAGATGGAGAAGGAAATAGCAAACCACTCCAGTATCTTTGCCAAGAAAACCCCAAATGAGGTCATAGAGAGTTGGATATGACTGAATGAATGAACAATATTGTAGAAGTTCAGGGGGATGGAAAGAGCAATGCTGAATATATTAGTCAGAGAAGCCTTGAGGGAAGAAGTGAGACTGGAGCTGAAAATTGAACAATGGTTATGATTTTGATTGGGAAGGATGTGGAGGGAAGGCATAAGCAAAAACACAGATGTGGAGATAAAACTGTGGTAGACAGCAAGGAGATCAGCCTGACTGGAATGGAGGACATAATGAAAAATAGATAAAATAAGATTAAAGAGGTAAGTAAAGGGTAGATTTAGGATTGGAGACCTTCAAGATCCTCTAGTCCAACCCCTTCATTTTACAAATAAGGACACTAAGGCCCAGAGAGGGAAATGGACCTATCCAATGTCTCAGAAGTAGCAGGCACAGTTTGAACACAAGCCCTCCAATCCCAAATCTAGCATTCTGTTCTATTACAAACCGATAGAGGGCTAAAGAGCTTGGACTTCTTGTCAAGCCCTATTGCCAGACTGCTGGACTATGATGTGAAAGAGCTAAAAATATTTGTCCTTTTATGGCATGGAATTTGTGATTATGGCCTGTCCTCTTCAAAACAACAAATTCTATCTGAGACAGGAAAGGGCACTGTCTATATTGGCTATGATGCTAAATGTCTATGTCCTCACTGAGTTTCTTCCCCAATCCTTCCCTAATATGCCACATACAAATTCCACATCAAAAGCTTGGCATGGTGCTCTGGGAGTTCTTTTTTTTTTTGTGAGGCAATTGGGGTTAAGTGACCCTTGCCTAGGTCACACAGCTAGTAAGTGTCAAGTGTCTGAGGCTAGATTTGAACTCACATCCTCCTGACTCCAAGGCCAAAACGCTGTCCACTGTGCCACCTAACTGCCCCAAGTTCTTTTCTTTTGCTGCTTTATAGCCATAATTACTGAGGATGGTCAGCTCTTACAAGCAGCAGGGGAGCAATAGCTGAATTACATACAAAACTGGGTCTTCTAAAATCTTAGAGCAGTTTTAAGCTTTTTAAACTCCACCAAGACTTTAGCAACACCCCACATTTTGTACGTCAGAGTTCAGTTCACCTACTGAAGGTATTCCTATTCATTCTGTCTATCTATCTATCTATCTATCTATCTATCTATCTATCTATCTATCTATCTATCTATCTATCTATCTATCCATCTATCTATCTATCTATCTATCTATCTATCTATCTATCTATCTATCTTTATATAGATATCCTATTGTATCTATATAGACATAGAGATAGAGATACAATAGCAATACCCTCAATAAGTAAATTATTTATATTGGTAAATGATATGAGAGAGTGTGGTACAGTGGTTAATAGACCAAGGATTGAAGTCAAAAAGACATTCCTAGGGGAAGGGGTATTTCAGAATGCATGCTGCCTTGGGATGGGGAGAGGGGTGAGATGAGGAGAATATTTGGAACTCAAAATCTTCTGGAAGTGGATGTTGAAAACTAAAAATAAATACATAGAAAATTATGAAAGCCTTGGGGGAAAAAAAAGACCTTCTTTCCAGAATTGTCTCCGACAAAAACACTAACTGTATGGCTGTGGCCAATTCCTATAAACTCTTAGTACCTTAGCTTAGATGTGTCTCTCTTATTATCAGTTACAGATGGGCTGCCCATCTACATTGCTGGGAGGAATTTCCACACTAGGGGTCATATTTCTGAACCCATACCTGTACCTGCATGAATTTCTATCTCTATCATCTATTTATCATCTATCTGTTATTTTGTTGATTGTCTAGATTTTAAAAAGTGGTGGAGAAAAATGCTAATAATACATATTAAACTTAAAAGTATGCTGTGTATACATTTTTGGAGAGATAGTTTTTAAACATTTATTAGCACATTATTACTTGTGTTATGTGTGTGTGTGTGTGTGTGTGTGTTTATACATACACACAAAGAGACAAACAGGATGATAAATCTGGAAACCATGTCCAGTAAGAAATGGTTGAAGGAACTAAGCATATAGTTAATGAAGAAGAAAAGCTATAGAGGCAGCTAGGTGGTGCAGTGGATAGAACACCGGCCCTGGAGTCAGAAGGACCTGTGTTTAAATTCAGCCTCAGACACATAACGCTTACTAGCTGTGTGACCCTGGGCAAGTCACTTGACCCAATTGCTTCACCAAAAAAATAAAATTTTAAAAAAGGAAGAGAAGCTATAAGGAAGATGTAGCTGTCTTCAAATATTCAAAAGACTGTCACTGAAGAGAAATTAGGCTTATCTCATATGCTCTAATGGGGACAACTGGTGGCCCAGTGAATAGAATGCTGAACTTGGAGTCTAAAAAGCTGATTTGAATCTTGCCTCAGACTAGCTGTGTGACCCTGGGCTCAACTTAAATTAGTGGTAGGTGGTTCATCATAAGAAATAACTAATGTTTCAAAATGTCTAACAGAGATCTTTTGGTAAATCATCGAAATCCTTGTGCAGAAATGTCTTCTTGTAGAATTCTGGAGATATTTCAAAGGAGGTATCTCCTTCATTGGATGGGTTACTACACCAAATTATTATGAAAGCTGCAGAAATTAGTCAGAAGCAACAGTAACTTGAAGGCAAGAGATTCTGCTCTCCTCGGTGCTGGAGTCATGTTGCAATTTAAACCCGGCTCTCTCTGTGTTAAACAGATCAGATTTCCCTTTCTGTTGGGAGGCAAGAGCCAACAAAACGTCATAGCTTGGTTATGTTCTGGATATATGTTTAGGCTGAGGCGTACATCACTAAAGACACACCCAAGGACCAATCAACCAATGAAAACCAAGGGGAGGTGGATTTCACTTATTTTCTTGAAGGGAATACAAAGAAAGTGGCCAATTCTTTCATCAGAAGTGCCTCAGTCACACTGGATTTTGTTTAGTGGATTAGTCTTCATTTGACAAGCTCAGTCCCTTGACCAGTTGTGTTCTTCCTGACATAAGGGAATTGTGGAAAGAATTCCCAAACAAACATTTTAGCCATCAATGTCACCCTAAGCAGTAAGCCCTACATGAATAAGATATGATAACACTTATCACACAATAATAAAAACCCACTCCACTCTTGCCTGACACAGATTTGAAATGGCACAGATTAGAAGGCATCTGGAAAGAGCTCAACTCCCACAAAACCTTAACGCTTTTTCATTTCTTTCTGGCTTATTTCCCTAACTGGGCTTGCTTCTTTCTTTGGTGATAATAATAGCTGACATTTACATATCTTAAGGTTTGCAAATTCCTTTACTTATATCATCCAATGTGATGCTCACAATAACTCTGCTATTATTAACTCCATTTTATAGAGGAGGAAAGTGAGGCCTGAAGAGGATAGTGACTTGCCCATGGTCACACAGATATGCATCTGAAGCAAGATGTGAATCTCAGTCTTCCTGACTTCAAGTTCAGCCCTTTATCCATCATCACAAACTGCTTCTCAACTGAGTCTTGCATCTTTAGTCAGTGTCCAGTCTCTCTGTCCATAATACCAATGTACGATGGGATAAATCATGATGATAGGGCACTAGATTAGGAGTTAAGAGATCTGACCTCAACGGTTCTGGTTCCATCACTAAGTCATGGACAAGTCAGATCACTTCTCTGGGCCTCAGTTTCTTCCTCTGTAAAATAAGAGAATTGGACTAGACAATTCTGAATGCTCCTTCCAGTTTCAATATTCTGAGATGACCTATGATTTAAGATTAAT
>NW_027555546.1:0-32500 GCF_003287225.1 Phascolarctos cinereus
CCCTGGGAGACCCCTCCCCACCCCCCATCTGTTCTCCTACTAAAGCACAGCCATGGGGCTGGGGTGGAGCCTTCAGTGGATGAAGCTACTCAGCCTCCATTGCCATGGGGTGGGGGAGGGCAGGAAAGACCTAGTTTCCTGGAAGAGAGGCCAAAGGAGATGAAGAGGCAGTTTTCAGATAAAGCAATGGAAGCTCTCCAGGCAGGTTGGGCTGTGATCTCCTTGTGCAGTGAGAAAAATCCCCCTTACTCCTCACTCTGCAGGCCAATACTTTCTCTGCACTTAGAGTCTTACAGATTTGCTTAGAGCAGTGGTGGAACAGTCCCTTGAGGTGGGGGAAGCCCAAAGCAGATTCAAATGGAATTGGGAAATGCTGAGCAGAATAAACAACAGACTTCAAAGTAGGTAATGCTCATTTCTGCCTTTCTAAGTCAATTTGGCCCTCAGGGAACCTTTTCCATTGGACGTTGAGGCCCCTGGCCTGGGGTCTCCTGAAAGGTGGTAGCTTGCCCAAGGCCTGACTTGCCAACATGTGCTTTGGGACTTTGAGGCCAGACTGATTTATTATAAGGGAGGGCTTGTACTCAGAAATGGGGTGATAGATGGGGGTGAAAACAAATGGGGGAAACAGTCTATTTCTTCATCGAAATTAACTTAAGTGCACGTGGTCAGACAGCAGGTTTAGATGGTGTGTTCAATCCAATAGGTTTGTACAAGCCGCTGTTTCCATTAGGGGAGTGAAGGGGAGGGGGTTATCACCTGACAAAAAAAGAGCAAATTTCATTTAAACGTACAGCTTGGGAAAGAAAATGTGAAGAGGGACAGGCAGGGCCATTTTCTCACTGTTTGATTAAACACAATATCTCTTCCTTCGAAAACACCAGCATTTAACGCAGCTCTGAGTTCAGAGCTATCGTGAGGCACTTGCTAGCCATGGGACCGAGGGCAAGCCGTATCACCTGTCTGCCTGAGTTTGATCAACAGTAAAATGGGGCTAAGAACAGAACCTGCCTCCCAGGGCTGTGGTGAAACTCAAGTTAGAGACTTGTAAAGGACTTTAGCATAGTGCCTGGCTCAATGTAGGTGGAGGAAATGCTTCTTCCCTTCCCTTCCTCCTTCCCCTGGGTTTTGTGATGGTTCAGTCCACAGGAACAGAAAGACCTGAAACCTTTCCAACGGGGAGGCTGGAAGCAAGGCTCCCTAACTTGACACTTTGGGATATAACTCCTAAGCGCAAGTAAGCGTTTCCTTCCTCTTTGAGTGAAAACCAACATAATTCTGAGAGGGGCATCTTAGGCCACGCCAGACTGGCCCTAGGGCACGAGGCTCACAAATGGCTAAGAAGGACTGCCAGGGTCCTGTGGTCATGGAGACCCTTGCTGTCTGGAAAAAGGACCACCCCTTTCATCTGGGCCCTTCACTGAGAATCCTCAGCTGCTGACTGAGCCCCTCCAGGGGCAGTGAGAAGGGGCAGGGCTGGGCAGAGAGGCTCAGAGATAGAAGCCCCTGCCTCTGGGGCAAGGACAGGAGCTGGGCTCAGACTGCGACTGTCACCAGGGCTTCCCTACAAAACAGAGGGCTCTCTAGGGGCGTGAGGGAGAGGAGGAAGGCCTGGGCAGGACAGTGTGCTGACTGGCTACAGACACCAAGGGCCCTGGCCCCCAGGGGTCTTGCCACCCACCGCATCTGGGCTTTCACTGGTAGGGGTAACTTGCCTTTGGAGACTTCTGTCAGCTAACTCTTTCTCTTGGAGAAACCTGGAAAAAAACCAACACGGGTGTAAATGAGTGACATTTCTGCCAAGCCAAGAGAGCCACAAGAGGGACCCCCCCTGCCCTAGGGTGGTTCCCAGCCTGAGAGACCACAGAGAGGCCCACGGCCAGGAGTGCACACTCTACTTGCTGAATGCAAAATCTGCAGGTAGACGGTTCCTACTCTGTGCCAGGCAGTGAGCGAGGTAGGTCCTGGGGAGCCAAAGAGAAGAACAAAACCTTTCTGGTCTTTAGGGAGCATACATGATGCTGGGGGATACCATCTGCCCTCCTCTAAGGGAAGAGAAAACTTATGACCTCAGAAGGCATGACTGAGTCCAAATGTTCAGCTCCCAGATGTCCATTAATCCAAGTGCTGAGGCATGAATTCTTTGGCTCTAAGGTTCCAGTTCGGTCAGTTAGAGATCACCGAGTCCTACCAATTCATTTTCTAGAAGGGGAAACTGAGGCTGTGAGAGGCTAAATGCTATCCTTGATTTCATAAAGTTCATTCATTGCAGGACTGGGGCCAGAACGCAGATTTCCTGATTCTCAGTTCAATGTTCTCTCTGCCTTTGAGTAGGCAAATTGAGAGGAGGGGGGTTTAGGTCTGGGGGAGGATGATCAGCCTGTCTCTTCCTGCCCTAGTCCTGGACGGATGGACCCTCTGCAGGACTCTGTACAGGGGCAGCTAGGTTGTGCAGTGGATAGAGCACCAGCCTTGAAGTCAGGAAGCACCTGAGTTCAAATCCCGCCTCAGAACAAACACCTGACAGCTACTAGCTGTGTGACCCTGGGCAAGTCACTTAACCCCAATTGCCCCCCGAAAAAAGACCCTTTGTACAGTCTGAAGGCCCAGCAGGTACACGACCATTTTATGGGGCTCTTAGCAGAAAGTCAATGGGAATAGGTGGCTGAGGGGAGGAGTAAGCCCCCAGTCAGCAGCTATGGCCTCCCCTTCTGGCCAGCAATACACAAGGGGTCACCTACCTCAGTTGTGGGCCACCTCTCTCAAGCCAAGCCCTAGGGTAATCAGGAGGTCTTTTTATCTACTTCCTCATTCATCAATAAATAACATTTCCACCTATTTTTCCATGATTCACCTAAATGCAGAACCCTCAGCCCTTCATGAAATATGTATATTACAATGAAATAAAATAATAATCAAATAATATATCATATTATATTAAATCATCCCCTATTGAATGCCCTGTAGAAACCTCCCCACCCCACTTCTGATTGGCCACAGCCCCCATGGCCACGTGGTAAAGGCCTGAGCAGGCCTTAGAGGCCCAAGGCAGCACCTCGCACTCAGGCCCCTGATGAAACGCAAGCATAGTGGCTTCAGTGCCTCCAGAAGCTCCTTCTGGGGCTATGCCCCCCCCAGACCCCAGACCCTTGGCCCTCCCACCTGGAGGATGGGAGAGGATCATAAATGAGGCCTTCCTTATGCAGGAGAGGGAATGGGAAAGTGCAGAGAGAGGGGGAGGGGAGGGCCAGAGGGGCACCCACAAGGAGAGATAGGAGCAGAGGGGGAGGAGTATAGAGGTCCAGAGGTGCTGCTCTGCCCCCAGCTAGGGCAAGATAGAGTTAGGCTGGAAGGGGCCTCACAAGGTCATCTAGGAAAACCTGCTACTTTTACAGGGGAGGAAACTGAGGCCCAGGACGGGAATGGACTGGCCCTCACTCACACTGATGTAAATATGAGAAGCCAAATTTGCACCCAGATCCTAGAACTCCAGAGACAGTTTGAGGAGTCTCTCAGGGAATCTGTCTAGCCTGTTTCTCAATTCACCCATACGTCACATAATTTTACTGTTTTAGTTTATAAAGAGAGCTCTGTAGTTTTTCTTTCTGCAATACAGTTCCCCTTTTAGCTATAGTAACCCGTGGTACTGAATCAACTCTCTGGTTTTCATGGATTTTGTTCAGTCTCTGGCATTTCATTAGTTTACCAGTCTTCTTCCATCTCTTTCATGTTCTCAGTTCTGCTGGCCTATGATTGATCTCAGTAACTTGGAGAATTGTCTGTGTTTTCTCTCTATTTACTGTAAATGCATCTTGGCCATTTGGGCTTTGTCAATTTGGAATATTTCTTCTCATTCTATCTGTCACCAATCCTCCAAGTTCCTTCCCCTCTTTAAGCCTCCGTTTCCTCACTTGAAAAACGCCCTTTTAAAATTTAATTTAATTTAATTTTTTAAAATGCCCTTTTTGTCTTGCTTTACCACTAAGAAGCCTTCCACCTGTCAGGTACTCTTATCTAATATACCTGCCCTTCTTTCGTCTTCATGTCTTCCTTTACAGTAGCATGGTGAGGTTCTCTTATCTTCTCTAATATCACCTCCTGCTCTACCTTTAGTGCTCCCAAGTCCATTCTCTGAGCCTATGTAAAGAGTAGGAGGTTGTATTTGATCATTACAAAGGACACTTTCAGCGCTGCCCTTCTATGTTCCTCTACCCCTTCTTTCCCTGGGCATCAGCTTTTTCTTTTTCAAACGAATGGGACTGAGACGTCTAGCAACAACTTATATACATGCCTAGCTCCTCATTGCCACCTCAGAGTACCTAGAAATGCACCACATTTAACCGAGAAAACCGATTATTAAAATTAGTAATAGAAACAAAAGCATTTCAAAGAAGCCACTGCAGGGGGAAAATAAAACAGCAAAAATACAGAGGAAATGAGTAAAGACAATTTCTAATACAGTAAAGAAATATGATGGGGTAAGAAAATCTTAGTTTGAAACTCCAGAAGAGGAGATGTTTCTACCAAAACTCCAACTAGAATCCTAGACGAGAATGCACTGGACTGGAGAGCCTCAATAGGTGGAAAGTTCAAGAAAGGAACTGAAGGAAGAGAAAAAGAGTGACATTACAGTTCTTAATGAAAAAAAAACTGAAAAGGAGGATTGATGATTTTGAACATAAACTGGACCATCTTTTTGTTGGTTTTGAGACTGGGTCTCCCTATCTCCCCAGGCTGGGAGTCCAGCTGCGTAACATTCAGATGCCTGAACCCACCGCTAATCCACACTCTGTTTCTGGCCTGGACCGGTTTGCTTCCCTTGCACCAGCCTGCTTGTGCCCTCCTCTAGGGAGCTCACCATGTTGGTGTCACACAGGTGTACCTACCTGATCAGCTCTGGCCCTTCTGCCGCAGGTGGTTCAGGATGGAGAGCTGGGCCTGCAGTCAGGAAGCCTGACTCCTCTGGCCTCAGACACTTACTTAGATGCCCAATCCTAGGCAAATCACTTCACCTATGTCTGTGTCAGTTTCCTCAATTGTAAAATAGGGATAATAATAGCACTTACCTTTCCGTGTCGCTGTGAAAATCAAATGAGCCAATATGTATTCGTAAAAGCCCTTAGCACAGTACCTGGCACAAATAAAGGATTATTCCCCTCAGCTTCCCTTCACCCATCTCAGGATTCCCAAGCTTGATTGATCCACCAACCTCAGCTCCCCCTCCCCCCCAGCACCTCTCCCCAGTAGCAATATTACAGGAGTGTGTCACCACTCGTAGCCCAGAAACTAGAAAATCTAAGCAAAGCCATGGATACCATGAAAGAAAGAATGGATGAGAGAAACTAAAAACATTTAATGAAATAACCAGAAATGGTACAGCTCCTGCGACCAGCCAGCCCTCTCATTGGTCCCAAGATCTTTAGATTTTTGGAACTCACAAGGTTGTCACCAGTCCTATGGGATGCTCATTCACCTAAGATCGAGAAAGAACCAACATAAAAGACGCAGAGGCAGCCAGAGGCCCTAGTGCAAGCTTGCTTCACTGAGGCCGAGCTCCAGATGGGGAGCAGTGGTGTGGTTGCCATGGCACCAGGATGGAGAAGGACCTATCCTTTTCTACCCCTCACAGGAGTGCATCATGACGCTGAGAGAGTCACAGCTAAGAGGGCAGTCAGAAAGGAGGAGAGAAGCAGGAAGCTGGCAGCTCCCTTTTGTACATCCACTGAGTCATTAGCTTTTTCAGCTCAGCAGCCAATTAGGGAACACCTTGTCATCTAAAATTACGAGCTATTCAGCCCTGACCTGGCCAGAAGTGGCCAGAAACCAGCCCTCAGCTCCCTTTTGCTCAGCCAGAAACATCCAGGGAATATTCCCTGTATAACACATGTGACGCTTCTACATACACTCACACGTACATGAGCGCACACACACACACACACACCTGTGTGTATGTGGAGAACAGAGTGCTTTCTGCATCTAGCTGGTAGTTCAGTAAAAAGCAAGGAATAAGCATCTCTTTCCTATAGGTCTGGGGATGTATAGTCTGACTGTATACAATTTAATGATATTTTTAAAGCATTTATTAAGTGCCTACAGGATACATGGTTTTAGGGATATAAAGAAAAATTAAACACTTGATGCCCTAAAGGAACTCTTTTTGGACAGAAGCCAGCCCCCACTTTTGCTCAGGCAGAAACAGCCAGGGAATATTCCCTGTATAACATGTGATGCTTCTACATACACTCTCACACACACATACCTATGTGTATGGGGAGAAGAGAGTGCTTTCTGCACTTAGCTGGTTGTTCAGTAAAAAGCAAGGAATAAGGATCTCTTTCATCTGACTGTATACAATGTAATGATTTTTTTTTTTAGTGAGGCAATTGGGGTTAAGTGACTTGTCCAAGGTCACACAGTTAGTAAGTGTCAAGTGTTTGGTCTGAGGCCGGATTTGAACTCAGGTCCTCCTGACTTCAGGGCCGGTGCTCTATCCACTGCACCACCTAGCTGCCCCAATGTAATGATGTTTTTAAAGCATTTATTAAGTACCTACAGGGTACATGGTTCTGGGGATATAAAGCAAAATTAAACAGTTGATGCCCTAAAGGAACTCTTTTGGGGACCAAAGCAGGGAGAGGAAGCAATGTGTGCGTGTATGTGGGGGGGGATGTGTGCGTGTGCGCAAAATATGTAGAGAATAAATACACTCTCCTTTTGGTGGGTCAAGAGCATTCCTGTCGGATCAAGCAAGTCCCCCTGAGGGTCATCTGGCCTGGGCTTTGAAGGGATGTAGGGATCTGATGATGCTGAGGTGAAGAGGGAGAGTCTTCAGCTCTATGGTACTGCCTATGCCTAGGCAAAGGCCTGGAGTTTGCAATACTGCTGTTCCATCGCCTCAGAAATTCTGAGTAGATTGTTAGCAAGGTAAAGGAGAGCCTGAACTAGGCTGGGGAAACTAGGTTATTGCCCAGGGTTGAAGATTTAGAATGTCCATTTGCCCTTTCGATTCATAGGAGGCATTTCTTAGGCTAAGCGACCTCTGGTGGCTGCATAGCCTTTCCTCCTCTGCCCGCCATTGGTCCACAACACTTATGCTCTACATCCAGTGTAGAAATATTGCGTTTCTAAGGTGCCACTCTACTGATCCTCCCCCCGTTTGTTCCAGAGAAAGTATTGTTATCCTCCGCTCTGAGGGAGCAGGGAGGTTAGGTTTCCCTTACAGTGAAGGGATGAAAGAATGTTGCTCAAAAAGGCCAACAATACAGGGCAGTTTGTAGGCCATAGACTTTAACTCCTAGGAGTCTCAGGGTAATGGGCCAGATGACGGGCAGGCAGGGTTGAAGTGGAGGAGGGGAGGAGGAAGGAATATTTGGGGAAGAAGGATAGGTGGGCTGGATGCTTCCGCTTTGGTCTGGGAGACTCGATGACCCAGCCCGGGGAGCCAGGACATCAGGAGGGTGGACAAAGCAATACCAAGAGGGCATTTGCAGAGTGCATGCCCAGATGCTAGGGGAAAGTTTTAAAAGGGGAGGCAGGGATGGGAGGTGGTAGACACATAGCCTACTGTTACGCAGCACGGACTCCAAGGATGTCTCTTCCTGGGGGCTCATTTTGGCTGGACGCTGTGTGGCCTGGCTCCCTGGGAAAGGTAGCCAGCAACCACAGCAACAACTTCTGTTCAAAGCTATCTCCCTCCCACTTTGTGTCAGAGGGCAGAACTGGTTCCAGGGAGTGGAGAAACCTGAGGGACAGATTGTGGCTAGACAGGAAGGAATTGTTCTAACCACTGACACTGGTCAGAAGTGGAATAGGCCACTGTAAGGGCAGGAAGTAGCAAGAGGCTTGCTTGGGATTTTGGCGATGACCTCAGAGGTCCCTGCCGACTCCAATCCTGTGAGATCAGTGCTGCAAAGGAGCCCTGAGACAAGGTAGCCCGTGCAGGCCCTGCTGTCACTTGTTCATTCTAAAACAGAGTTGAAGCCAGGCTAAGGAATGAGAATTGGAGAGGAGAGAAAGAACAAGCAAAGGAGAAAGAAGAGATAATCCCTGTGCTAGGTCTGCCTCATACTTTCAGGTGACCTTCCTCAGCTTGGCTTCCCCCACATCCTTCCTCTTCCTCCTCTTGTCAGGTCCTCAGGGACCCCCCCCAGTTTCAGAGACGTACTTTTTGTATCCAGACCCCGCCAATACTTTGTGTCCTTAAGCTTTCTCAATCCCTAAATCTGACTCCCTTCCACACCCACATCCATGTACAGTGATGCTATGTACCCACTATGTATTTCTCAGGTCCAGGAGCAACTTAGAAAGAGGCAAAGGAAAGCAGAGCACGGAAATATATGCCCCCCAGTGAGTGAAAAATTAGTGGACGGGCTGCATTCCAAGGTGAAAAGTCCAATCACAAGAAAGAGGAAGCTGACCATGATGGGGTTTCTATGGATAACTGTGACATGGGAGAGAAACCAGTAGAGGCAGTAGTCTAACAATTAATGTTTTTAAAAGTGCAAAATCCAGTAGCCCAGGCAGCAGCTGCCATTCCTGAAGCCAGGAGGGAAGGCCAAGTAGGCCAGGGAGCACTGTGAATCCAAGTACCTCGAGAACCTGAAGTTAGATCGTCGTCACCTGTCTAGAAGACGCCCAAAGGTCAGGAGAGAACGGAGGAAATATGACCGACAAGGCACGCTGCTCTGTAACGGTTTAGATGTGTGTGACTGCCTACAGTGTTCAGGTTGCTTCTTCTATCCATGCCCCAAGTGTAGCTCCAGGAAATGTAGAGTCAAATGCCGCTGCAATGCAAATGGGTTTATAACGAGGTGGAAGAGCAATATGCAGAAGTTCTCAGCACGCTTCCAGCAAGATCCCAGTAGCACTCGGCTCCCTTTTCTTTCCAATGCCGAGATAGCCTCTTCTTAGTGAGTTTTAAGGTGTGGCAAAGAGATGGAATGGCACTAGTGACAACTGAACATTCCAGTGTTAGGGACCAATAGTGTCCCATTCCCTTGTGGACTACTATTAAAGTTTATTGAAAAACGTGTCTTCTTTCACTTTAGGATTGCTTTATGTAGAAAATAGAATAAGTGATCTCTGCCCTGTTATCCTTCCACCTTCACTTATCACTACAGCCAGTTCAGAAGTGTCCTTTAGTTTTTTTTTTAATTTTTAGGCAATTAAGGTTTTAGATTTTGAAAAGAGAAAGGAGCCTTATTTTCTAAAGCTAGGGGCTAAATTGGATGCTACAATTAGTACTTGAAGATTTGAAAACAAAACAAAACAAAATAACACCAACCACCCAAGACAACTTGGGTATAGTTATATTTGTGTGGTTAGAAATAGTTGATTATGTTTATGGTATTAATAAGTTCCTGCCTATAATCCTTTTTTCTCTCACATTGTTACAGATTGTTAGAGAAATATGGATTCCCTCTGACTTTTGTTTTTCAGAGGACACTTGTATTTTAAACAAAAAATAAAAACAGTTTTATTTTATTTTTAGGCAATTGGGGTGAAGTGACTTGCCCAGGGTCACACAGCTAGTAAATTAAGTGTTTAGTCTGAGGCCGGATTTGAACTCGGGTACTCCTGACTTCAGGGCTGGTGCTTTATCCACTGTACCACCTAGCTGCCACAGCAATTTTAAATTGAAAGGAATTTTTTAAATCAGAAAGCATTTGGATACATTTTTAATAAATGTTTGGGGGCTTTGCCTTGAGACAACCCTAGCAGAGCTCTGGACAATCATATCCAACTGGGTATGCCTAGGGATAGGCAAGATTGCCTCACTGACAGGGGCAAGGTAAGAAAGATGCCTATGAATTAGACTAAAGTATATTACTAGTACAAAGAAAGAGAAAATGTAGAAAAAAGGAGAGAGGGATTGAGGCCAGGGAGACACAAGGGAGAAAGGGGGGCATAAAATAGACGAGCATAGAAAAGGAGAGAAGGAGGGACACAAGGCAGAGGTAATGAGAGAGGGGATGAGAGACAGAAAGGAAGATGAAAGAGAAAGAGGAAGAGAGAAACAGCGTGTGTAGTATTTATGCCTATAAGATCCCCAATGAAGGTGGCAGGAATACAACCAAAAGGCAGAGACCTCCACTTCTCCCATCTGGTCATCACTATCAGAGATGTGACTGTAAAGGAGCCCTCTAACCCACAAAACCTCCTGAAGGAGAACCCTCCACCCTTGCCCACTCTGGCCTTTCATCCTGTGCCATCTCCTTCCTGGCCACCTCATGGCTTAGGGGCTCCTGGACACTCCCCGAGACATACGCAGTTTCATTGGCCTGTTTTCCTCACCTTCTTGGTTTCTCAGGTAAAGTTTGATTCATACATTGAAATAATCAGCAGAATATCTAACATGGACCCCACAGTGGCACCTCTTGGATATTTGGGTGAGAAAGAGGAGCCAAAAATGACTCAGAAATTTTAAACCTGGGTGATGGGAAGGTTGGCAACACTCTCGAATAAAAGAAAAGTTAACCCCATCCAGTCCTGTGACTCGGTCCTCCACAGATTTTCTAAGGACAGAGAGTTCTTGATCATCTAAATATTTCACTTTTTCTTTTCCTAGCCGAAGTATGGACATGTGCAAATGGGGAGGCCAGAAGAGGAACGGGGAGGGAGAGAGTACGGTAGCAGCATCCATGCCAGCAAGAACTTTGGATGAAGGTTGCAGAAATAAGGCAGAATGGGCCACACATCCCACTTCTGGTACCAAGATCTTGAAGAGTCCTGCAAAAAGCTGGTTCTCCCCAAAACATTTGATAAGTGTTCAACCACTAGGGGGACACTATTAGCCACTAACCTGATCCTAGTTGGTAGAAAGGTGGTAAAAAGGTTTAGGAGCTGGGAGTCTTATTCTCACCAGGAAGATTATTGAACTGAGCTGAAGTAAGGAAACATGAGGCATTGTCAGGCTGTCTATGGTTCAGCTCTCTCTGGGGTTGGGCAGGGGGGTGGCTCAGTGGATAGAGTTCCAGGCCTGGAGTCAGGAGGATCTGAATTCAAATCTGGCCTCAGACACTTACTAGCTGTGTGATGCTGAGCAAGTCACTTCACCCTGTTTGCCCCAGTTTCCTCATCTGTAAAATGAGCTGCAAAAGGAAATGGTAAGCCACTATAGGATCTTTGCCAAGAAAACCCCAAAAGGGGTCATGGAGAGTTGGACACCACTGAAATAACTAAACAACAGCTATGATTCTCAGAAAGTTGCTGACCTCTCAGCTCTGCCTCTCGGGTAGGTGGTAGCCACATCTACACACTAAGTCTAGTTGGGGATGAACTGAGTGTGGATTTATTCATTCAGATGCCGCTCAGAGCCCACGGCCTACTAAAAAGCTTCCCCTCCCCCTCCACATCTGCTATATTTTTCAGAGCTCAAATCTGAATTTAGAATGAAGTCACTCCTCTCAGGAACAGATAGAAGCTAGTCAACTATGTATAGAGTTTTACTCTCAAAAGAAAAATAAAAGCAATAAATAAGACTTAAAAAAACCAAACACCTACCATTTGGTCGTGTACTCAAAACTTCTCCCAGACCTAGGAAATTGTCTCATAGTACTTAGACCATGACTAACCAAAAAGTTGTAACAATTGCACAGTTCAGTTTGCTTAGTCAACCCCACTCCCAGTCACTTTTGAAAGCTAGCAAAAGATTGTAGACAATACAACACAGTCTGCAACTTATATTTCACTTGTCTATTCTTTAGAAAGGTCATGAGATGAAGACTCAAGTCTTCTTCATTGTGGCCCTAGGCAGAGACTCAAGATCCAGTGCTTTTTTGGGGAGGGGGTTGGGAAGAATACGTCTATTTATCTTTTCCAGGATAGAAGTGCAGTAGCCACGTACTGGCCCAATTCCAGTACAAATGAGCATGGAAACTTTAACCTGCTCCTATTCTGGACTTGGGCTGGTTCACCCCTCCTTAGGCAGCGTGGTGGCCTTCCCCTCCTGGGGACTCAGCACATTAGTGCCAGAGCCCCACTGCATCTCAGAATTCCCAAACTCAAGTGATCCACCACCCTCAGTCTCCCTGGCAACCCGGGCTATAGGCATGCATCACCACACCCAACAGTGCTGTTTCATTTAATGTCTTCTTGCTAGTAGGGCCCTCCATTTGCCACCTTTACTATCTTTCTGGTGGTTGACCTGAGGCTTAATATTAAAGGTGTAGTGTAAAATTCTGTATTCTGTGTTGATGCACAAGCCTGCCAGAAATCCTTTTTACTCATTTAGATTATTCTAATCTAAGCATTTTTGCTTAAAGAAAGGCCAAATTTCAATGCCAATAAAGACCAGTATGGGCCAGGCAGGGCCACTCGTATTTGAAAGACTTACACGGCCAACTAACCAGAGTTGAGGGGCCTTTTGAAACCTTATAGGAAGTTCTTTTAGGGTAGACATGCCCTGTCTTGCTGACTCCTCATTTAGGCTCAGGAATCTGACTGTTTGACAAGAAAGCCAAGTCTGTGAGGCACAGTAAGAGGTATGCTTCTGGCCATATCTGTTTTTGTAGCTGCCTTCTATGTTGTATACAGAAAGCCTTAAACCAGGGTGGGAACCTGTGGCCTTCAGGCCACATGTGGCCCTCTAGGACCTCAAGTGCAGCCCTTTGACCAAATCCAAACTTCACGGGACAAATTCAGTGAAAGGGCTGCACTTGAGGGCCTAGACGGTCACATGTGTGCCTTGAGGCCACAGGCTCCTCACCCCTGCCTTAAACCGTGTCAGAATAAGGCCTTCCTGGATCAGCCAGAAGTCAACTTTTTAGTGTGGGACTAAGCTCATTGCAGCTGCACTGGACTGCTAGCATTTTAAACTGAAGAGAAATGAACATTTTCTGAAAGCAAGGGAGGCTAGCCGAATCCTGCGACCTGATGACAGGTATGTTTTCCCCACACCTTTCCTTAACACGGAACAGCATACCAAGTCTAGATCTGGTGGCTTGGTTAGTGAGTGGAGCTCCTCTGGGAATCCCATAAATCCCAAGGTTCTGAGCCTAAGGATTACCAATTGGCATAAACCAATATGTTTGGGATTTTTCTCTTCTGTTTGTTGGAGGCTTGTTTAATGTATGTAGATTTGCTCTGTATTTAGAGGTATAAGTCTTAACAGTAGTGGCTGACCACCAGGTTGGGATATCCTCCCCAGCCCTAAAGGAATGTCTGAAAGGTCAGAGAAATGGGAAAAGAGGTTAGGAAGCCTATTATATTGAAATATAGTTGTCAAAATGTGTGAAAAAACAAGTTCATGGTCCCTTAAGTCAAGAACTTCTGCTTTAAGAGGACGCTTATTTGACCGACAAAACTTTTGAGACCTGATTAGCATCCAAGTGTCCTTACTGCCCAGGAGGGGTAAGAAAGATTTAGTTGGATACCTTTGAGATAACCATCACTGCTGCTTCAATCTGGCATGAAAAGAGACCACTCCTAGCTGGTAGAATTAGAAAAGCCACCATACTTATCACAGCAGACTAACTGAATCAGTGCCAGATGGGTTTGGGAGAGCACCACGTCATTGCTGCACTGGGCAATCACCCTTCCCTGCTCATTAATGAGGAAGATTATCCAATAGATTGAGGCACTCCAATGGAACAGAGCATGTATGGTATTTTTTTTTAAAGTTAGGATTTTTTTTAAATTTAATTTATTATTTATTTTTAATACTCTTTTAAAATTGGGTTCCTGATTCTCTCCCTCCCTCCTTCCTCAACCCCCACCCACTGAGAAGGCAAACAATAAGATATCCATCATACATGTGAAATCACGCAAAACATATTTCCGTATCAGCCATATTTCCAAAAAAAGCAAGAAAAAAAGGAAAGAAAATTATATATATATATACATATATATATATACATATATATATACATATATATATATATACACGTATATATGTATATATATATACGTATATATATATATATGAATATATGTATGTATATATATGAATATATGTATGTATATATATATGAATATATGTATATATATGAATATATGTATATATATGAATATATGTATGTATATATATATATGAATATATGTATGTATATATATGAATATATGTATGTATATATATATGAATATATGTATGTATATATATATGTATATATATATATATATATATATATATATATATATATATATATATATATATACACGTGTGTGTGTGTGTGTATTTTTTTTTCTTAAGGCAGTTGGTGTTAAGTGACTTGGCCAGGGTCACATAACTAGTAAGTTTCAAATGTCTGGTCTGAGGCCGCATTTGAACCCAGGTCCTCCTGACTTCAGGGCCGGTGCTCTATCAACTGCACCACTTAGCTGCGCCAGAAAATTATATTTTTATCTGCATCAGAGTTCATCAGTTCTCTCTCCGGAGGTGGATAGCGGGTTTTTTTTTTTATCGTGAGTCCTTTGAAATTGTCTTGGACCATTGTATTAATCAGAATAGTCAAGTCTTTCACAGTTGCTCATTGTTACAGCATTGCTGTTACTGTGCACAACGATCTCGTGGTTCTTCTCACTTCACTTTGTATCAGTTCATATAGGCCTTGCCATGGTTTTCCTGTAATCATTCCTGCCCCTCATCATTTCTCACAGCACAATGGTACCCCATCACAATATATACCAAAACTTGTTCAGCCATTCCCCAACTGATGGGCGTCATCTCGATTTCCAATTCTTTTCTACCACACAAAGAGCTGTTATCGATATCTTTGCATACTTTGCATACTGTGATCTCTTTGGGATACAGACCTAGTAGTGTTATTGCTGGATCAAAGAATATGCAGTTTTATAGCTCTTTGAGCCTCGTCCAAATTGTTCTCCAGAATGGTTGGCACACTTCCCTATTCCACCAACAGTTCACTAATGTACCTATTTTCCATCATCCCTCCATCATTTGTCATTTCTGGTAGGTGAGAGGTGCTACCTCAGAGTTGTTTTAATTTGCTTTTCTTTAATCAATAGCGATTCAGAGCATTTTTTTTATGACTATACGTAGCTTTGATTCTTCTCCTGAAAACTCCTTGGTAATATCCATTGACCATTTATCGAAATATTGATTAGAATTTTAAAGTAAAGTACTGTTGGACTACAACGATTTTTCAAGAAACCATTCATTTTGACTAAGTTGGATTTATGCCAGGGATGCAAGGATGGTTCAACATTAGGAAAACAATTAACATAATTAATCGTGTTAAAAACCAAAACATCCCAAACCACATGATTATCTTAATAACTGCAGAAAAAACTTTGACAAAGTACAATATTCATTTATGCTAAAAATTTTGAACCTATAAAATATGGGCATAAAGGGATCTGTTTAATATCATAAAAAGTATCTATCTGAAACCAAAAGCAGGTATGAGATGCAATGGAGACGCACCAAAACCTTTTCCAATAAATACAGGAGGAAAGCATAGGAGGCTGCCTCTCTCTAGTATTATTTGATACAGTTCTGGAAGTGTGAGAAATAGTAATAAGAGAAAGTAATTAAAGGCATAAAGATACATAAAGAAGATATGAAACCATACCTATTTGCTGAGCTTAGGGTGATCTACTTGGAAAATCCTAGAGAATTGGCAAAAATACTAAATGAAATAAAAAACTTCTCCTCCCCTCCCCATCGACTGCATTTCTATATAATAATAACAAAATATAAGAGGCAGTAATAGAAAGGGAAATCCCATTCCAAATAACTACCAAATGCATAAAGTGTCTGGAGATCGAGCTACCAAAGCACAAAGAAGACTTGCATAGACTTAATTACAAAGAAACACAGAATAACTGAAATAGCTGGAAAATATCCAGTGTTCATGGGTTGGCCACGCTAATATAATAAAAATGACAATACTACCAGCCTTAATTTAAACTTTTAATTCTATACCAAATTTTCAAAGGGATTTGAATAGACTTTTAATGGAACCTGGTAAAATGATAAAATGTATTTGGACCCACCCACACCCACAAAGATCAAAATTATCATGGGAAATTATGAGAAGAAGTAGGAATGAAGGGGGAATGGCACTTCCAGACCTCACACTACATTATGGATCAGCAGTCATCAAAACTATCTGGTATTGGTTAAAAATAGAAAGATAGATAAGAGGAACCAACTAGACAAAGGAGCATCAGAAATGATGGAAGTGTTTCATAAGCAGGAAAGTGACTTAAGGAAGAACTCTCTATTTGATACAAACTGATGGGACAACTGGAAAGCAGTCTGGCTAAAGTTAAGTTTAGGCCAGCACTTTACGCCATATACCACACTACATTATAAATGGATATATGACCTTAATATTAGAAATCATACTATAAAAATGAGAAGAAGAACAGATCATACACCTATAGGTAGGAGGTATATTTTTCACCAAATGAGGGATAGAGGCAATTACAAAATATAAAATAGGTAACTTTGATTACACGAAACTGAAAAGCTTCTGCACAAACAAAATGAATGCACCTAGGATGAGAAGGGAAGCAGTAGAAGGAAAAAAAAAGTCTTCATAACAAATTTCTCTGATAAAGGTGTAGTATCTAAGGTATATAAACAATTAACAAATACATGTAGGACCAATAGCCCTTTCCCAATAGACAATTTGCTCAAAGGGTATGAGCAAACGGTTCTCAAAAATATTGCCAAATATTCACAACCACATGAAAGGATGCTCCAAATGACTAGTAAGAAAAGAAATGCAATTCAAAAGAACCCTGAAGTCTCATCTCACACCATGAATATTGGGAAAGACGACAAAAAGATGCCAATAGTTAATGTTGGGAAGATTGTTAGAAGATAAGCATACTAATACATTGTTAAGACAAAGTAAGAAAGACAAATTTTGAAAAGCAATTTGGAATTGAATAAATGAAAGTGATTGCAATCTTCATATCCTTTGTCTCAGAAATTCCATTACTAGGCTTATGCCCCAAGGAAGCCATTGAGAAGAAGAAAGTTCCCATGGACACCAAAACATTTATAGCAGCACTTTTTGTGATAACGAAGAATTTGGAAACAAAGTACGTGTCCATTGATTGGGGAATGGCTAAACAAATTGTGGTACATGAATGTAATAGAATACTACTGTGATGTAAGAACTGATGTGTGTGATGAATCCAGAAAAGCATGGAAAGATCTCTGTGAACTAATGCAGAGTGAAGTAAGCAGAACCAAGGAAACAATATACGCAATGTAAATGGCAAAAATCATCACATATACACAAAAATCAAAACTTAGTGTTGTAAGATTGTAAAGATTAAGCATGTCTACAAAAGGAGATGAGAGGATGCTCCCAACCCATCCTTTTGAGGGAGGCCCATAGGTGTTGCACATGTTTTCATATTTTTTCATTGTATTGATTTACTGTGTTAATTTTTTCCTCTTTTTTGGTATCAAAAATACTATTTGTTATATTGAATGTCTCTCGAGAATGGGGAGTAATAGGGGCAGCTAGGTGGCACAGTGGATAGAGCTCCAGCCTTGGAGTCAGGAGGACCTGAGTTCAAATCCAGCCTCAGACACGTGACACTTACTAGCTGTGTGACCCTGGGCAAGTCACTTAACCCTGATTGCCTCAGCGAAAAGAGAGAGAGAGAGAGAGAGAGAGAGAGAGAGAGAGAGAAGAGAGAAGAGAGGAGGAAGGAATACTGGAGAAAACTTTGATGATGTAAAAAAACAAAGGACATCAAGAAAAAACTTAGTCAAAAGGTTCATTCACAATAGTTTCTAGGCTAGGCACTGGATATATCAAAGAATGATATATTCTAATGAGAGAGACAACGTGTACATATATAAATAGATACAGACTAAAGACAGTGCAGTTGGGGGATGAGGAAAACCTTCATGTAGAAGTGGGTCCTTGAGCTGTATCTTGAGAGAGAGGGATTCTGTGAGGCAGAGGTGTGGAGAGAGAGGGCATTTCAGGCATGGACCAGTGCAAAGGCGCAGAGATGGAACACGGGGTGGCCTCTGTGGGGAAAGGAGAAAAGGCCATGACTTACCCACGAATAACTCATTTGGCTGAATTGTGGAGTACAGGAAGAGGAGTTATAATGAGGCTAGAAAAATAGGACAAAACCAGGTTGTAGAAATCTTTAAGCCTTGTGGCTCTATGTGCTGGTCTTTATATTGTTGCCAAGTCTAAAGCCATAGGAGGCAGCTGGTGGCACAGTGAATAGAGCACTGGACTTACAGTCACGAAAAGCTGAGTTCAAATCTGGCCTCAGACACTTACAAGCTATATGATCCTGGACAAGCCACCCTCTTGGTCTGCCTCAGTTTCCTCATCTATAAAATGGGGATAATAATAGCACCTACTTCCAGGGTTGTTGCGAAGATCAAATGTGATAATAATTATAAAGCACTTTTTGGGGCAGCTAGGTGGCGCAGTGGACAGAGCACTGGCCCTGGATTCAGGAGGACCTGAGTTCAAATCAGACCTCACACAACACTTACTAGCTGTGTGACCCTGGGCAAGTCACTTAACCCCATTGCCTAGCAAAGGGGGAAAAAGCACTTTTCTACTTTTTTTTAAAGCCCTTTTAAGATAGAAATAAGAATAAATCTACTGTAGGATAAACTTCTATTCTGAGTGTGTCTGTATGTAATTATTTCATAACGATCTCAGCATCACCTTTTTCCCCAAGTCTTTTCCCTTTGAACATATCTAACAAAAGTTATGAAATAAGTAGATTCTTTTTTTCCTTATATTCAATTAGATTCTAAGGTTGGTGATGGGAGGGGAGGCAGTTAACATATAGCTAGTTCAGACTAATTGCCATGGTTGTTGCTTTGAAATAGAAAGATTTGCCTTTGGTTTTATTTGATGCTGGCTGGCTTGATGTGTTGGGTAAAAATATAGTGACTTCAGCAGCCTTGAAAGGATGAAAACAACTCTATGTGTCTTCTAACTGGCTCAACTCAAAACTAGCAAGGAACAAGATGATTTCAAAAATTTCACATTAGCCTAAAAAGCCGACTTCAAATGGGAGGTGACATTATTTGCAAAAGAGATAAACTTTTGGAAATGATAAAGCTATGTATGATCATGGAAAATGCCACATGGTTTTGATTGATAGTACTTACTTCATTAATGACATCCCAGCAACAAAGTGGATTTACAAGGCTTCTTATTTTAATTAATCAAATTTGCTTCTCGCAGGCTTGTACCTAAAATGCAGGATACGGATTTTTTTTTCCACAAAAGGTCGAAATATCATGTTCTGCATTTAACATCTTAGCACCTATTGGTACTCAAAGGTGAAACATCCCTGGCAAATTTTTGTTAAAGTGGGAAGAATGGAGAATTCCTTTAAAAGTTGCCATAATTCACAAATGCCTGAATTTAAGGGTCATCTGATATAAAGGTTAACAACCAGCTCTCTGAAAATTCTCAATACATTTTTAGGTTAAATGTACATCATTAACATTTTCGCCATCACTTTCCTAAGTCTAGACAATTAACAAAATAATAAATCAGGTCCTGAGTTTGATCACTCCAGCAGCATACCCTGTTTCCTTCCCTCCCCATTTTGCCAAGACCTAGGCTATACTGAAAAGGACCATCCCATGAGCAAAGCTATGACCAATGAAAAGACTGGAACATCTGAGAGTAAAGGGCTGGAGGTGGGGAATGAAGACAACAATAATAAAAATAATGATAATAACAACAGCTAGCATTTACACAACACTTTAAGATTTAGCAAAATGGTCTACATATCTAATCTCATTTGATATTCTCAACAGCACTGTGAGGTAGGTGCCATTCTTATCCCCATTTGACGGATAAGGAGACAGAATGAAAAAGGCTCAGTGACTTACCCAGGGTGGCACAGCTAGTGTCTGAGCAGGATTGGAAGTTAAGTTGTCAATACCTTGTCTTAGCACCTATTAAGATGCTAGAAGTTCCCAAGAAATGGAGAAGGGAGGTTTAGGGGAAACTCCTGAAAAGGGAGTCTGACATAAGAGAGATAGATGCTTGCTTCTTGTGTGGTCTCTCTGTTCACTGATGTGGTGCCACATATTAGTGTGCCCCCAAAATATGTCCCGTGGGGAACTGGATAGGCTCATGGCAAGAAGCAAAAGGCAGTCACAACTTACCCTTATGAGGACCAGACGGCTGGGGAATGTGTACCCTTGTATTACTGAATAAAAGTGGAACCAAGAACATCTAAGTGTGGGGTGTGTGTGTGTGGTGTTCTTTTCATAGTAAGAGAAATCTGGTATTTTACTACTGAGCATATCTCAAATGGTGGAAAGACTGATCGATCACCTCACTCACCTTGGCAGAAGTTGGCATATAGAATTCCTGTAAGATGTCAGAAGGCACACATCCTCCCAGAGCAGCGGGGCCCTCTTCTGGCTAGGCCTTTTCCCCATCTCCTTGTCTGACCAAAGTCCAGGAGACCTTAGGCTCATCTAGTTGCAATCCAATTGAAAAGAACAGCAGCTACGGTCCTCCCACTTCCACCCCCTATGAAAGCTGTCCCAAGGCAGACACTGAAAGCTGCAAGAACTCCTCAGAACTTCTCAGTCTTCCCCACTCTACCCCCTTGGCCGAGGTCCCCCCATCCCAGGCTCAGGCAAGCCCTCCACAAAGATAGAACCAGGGGGGTCTCCCCAAGGAGCCTGGACCAGCAAGCAAGGCTAAGGCCTCCCCACAGTACATCTGCTTCATGGTTGCCTTCCAGAAATCATGCCTTCTGTAGGCAGAAGACTCCCTACTGTGAGCCCTGTTCTGTTCTATCCATTAGAATTGTCTCAGAGACACTGAGGCCTGGGAAAGACCTTCATTTAGGAAGGCCAAGGTCACCCACTGCATCCTAAGCCATCACCAGCTGCCTTGACTTATGTCTTGCCACTGGACTCTGATGACTTTGGAGAGAGTGAAGCTGAAGACTTTGCACAGTCCTGCCTCACTTGAATCCAATTCACGGGCAAGACAAGACCCGACTCCATGATGTCATTGGTCCACTTCTAGAATAAAGAATGAACAACCCTCCCCTCAGCTCATACCTAGGTTATAAGAACAGAAAAAGGAGTAGTGATCCAAAGAAACCCAATTCTATAAGGGTATGCCTCAAAGACCCCCGAAGCCTTGGGCTGGCTGTGCCTGGATATGAAAAGGTTAGGAAGGCCCTGAAGGCCTGTGCGAAAGCCTTGCTTTCTGGCCTTGGTTTGACCCTGTGCCTTTCCTCTACTCACTCAACTACACAAAAGAATGAGAGACGTAGGTTTTGAAGAGTAGGGAACCTGAGCTCCAGAGACGTTTGGTAGTTTTAGGCAAATAACTATCACCTGAGTTCCAAGGCTGGCGAGAGCTAATTGTTAAATTTTCAGTGTGAACATTTACACCTGGAAATAGGCTTTGTTGTTCTACAGTCATTTGTTCAGTCATGCCTGACTCTCCGTGAGCCCATTTGGGGTTTTCTTGGCAAACATGCTGGAGGGGTTTGCCATTTCCTTCTCCAGCTCATTTTATAGATGAGGAAACTGAGGCAAGCAGGGTGAAGTGACTTGCCAAGGGTCACACAGTTCGTATGTGTCTGAGGCTGGATTTGAACTCAGGTCTTCCTGACCTGTGTTCTATCTACTGAGCGCTAGGAAATAGGCAACCACTACAAATGAAGACTTGATTTATTGTTTTTGATTATCTGGACTTAAGAAAGTGGCAGAGAATGTTGATAATGCAGATTAAACCTGAAAGTGTATTAGTAGTTTTCACAGCCCTTAGAGCCAATTGTTAAATATTTTCCAGCAAACCCTGCCCCCCCAGTCGAGCCTTCATATATTGAAATTGGGGAGTATTTAGAATGCTCCCCATAGACTAGATTCAGGTTTCTGACAGAGGACCCTAAACTCTTAGCCCAGGAAGAGGAGTACAATGAGAAGGCGGGGGAAAGGATTTGTTACTACTTGTCTTTCTCTGGTAGTTCATTAAATACCTTTGCTTTTATGAACTGTGTCCTGTTGGGCAGTTGTGTTGAATTTGAATAGAAATAAGGGCACTAACCAGAACCTAAGGATCGCAGTGGGCCTCATATCAACGTAGAAAACCACACATTGATATATTTCTTTTTTTTATTGACATGCCAACACGTTAAAATCCGTTAGGAACTATCTTTTCATCCGGTTCATTCCCTTGCTTGGTGTGGGATCTTGGTCCCATACACTGGGCCCGCACTTTTCTTTTAGTTGTTTCACTAAAAAAGAACAGCCTGGCCCCAGGAATTATTACTGGGTTATGGGTGCCAATGAATGATCCCACTCTCTCCCCCTCCCAACCAGGGGTACTTGTCAGCTGGCTGATTTCCTGAAAGGCTCATGCTCTGAGAGGAACATCTGATTATGGAATGGGTTCCAGGGAAGTGTATAAGAACAGGGGACAGGAATAGAGGAACAGTCTCAGAAACAGCAGTGGGGTTTTCCTGACACCCCTTATCTTGTGTATTATTTTCTTCCTGGAAAGGGGTGTCCTGACTTAGGGGGCTAAGGCCTATCTGTTGTTCCCATTGGATTGTGTAGGGGACATACTATGTTGGATTGTTGATTCTGGCCTAAAAGTTGACCTGGGAACCCAAGATGGTCAAGGAAAATAGGCCCAATGAAATGAGACACACCCCTGAGTATATCTGGGGGAGTGTCACGAGGTGACCAGGAATGGAGATGGCACAAGATGAAAGGCCAGGGTGGGCCAAGGGTGGAGGGTTCTCCTTCAAGAGGCTGTGTGTGTCAGAAGGCCCCTTTACACTCACTACAGATGATGCTGGCAGACACTAGACAAGAGGGGAATGGAAGGGTACCAAAGAACCAGCTAGTCCCCATGAAGGCAGGTGAACTCGCTAACCATCGAAAACTCCATTTCCATCCCTCCCCCGGTCCTCGACTAGGAATTGAGAGAAAACATGGTATAGCCTTGGAGCCCTCCCTGGGAGGCAAAGTTTGAATGGGAAGAGTCCTCCTGGTGGTGGCAGGTCCTTCCTGCACCTTGTTCAGACTGGATGGCCAAGTTTCATGCTGCCCCCTGGGTGGGAAGGGCCTGCCTGTCCACACAGGTGTGGATCTTTCTTACCTTCACTCTCTGAGAGTGGAGGGCCTGCCTGCCCACCCAGGTATACCCCTTGCATATGGCTCTGTTTGGATTCTGAATCAAAGGGAATTCTTTGAGATTAAAAACCAGCTTTGGATTTGTAAAAGGCTTTTATTTCGTTCTTTAAATGCTATTGCTTAAACAATGCTTATCCATTTCATCTCTGAAACATCTCAACAGCTGAACAATTTATCAACTAGAACTCAACAGGAAAGATTAAGCAAATGGGAGAAAAGAGACAGAAAGATTCCAAAGTGCTACAACTTGACAGAAGATAAACAGCCAGGTTGGGTTTTGTTTGTTAGTCTGTCTGTTGTTTTTGTTGTTGTTGTTGTTGTTGTTGTTAACCTTCAGACCCTAAGTGCAAGAAGAAACAGAGGCAGCTCGTGGCTTTAGGAACTGAACTGACTCCGGGGAGTATGAGAGGGCAGGAAGGCCGAAAATGATGGAAGGTGAGCTTTGTGAAGGTGGCCCTGGGCAGGGGGCAGTTGTTGGTGCCCGGCACTGGAAGGCTCACTGCTCACTAGGGCCAGGCCAGCTCTTTGTCCAGTTTTGCCCTACAAGTCACCAAGAAAGCAGCCACTTGGGCCCCCCAAAGAAGAGGGAAGCAAGTGTTTCCCAGTGGGTGCCGGGCCACCCTTAGTCGGGATAGGCAAATGGAAATTCGTTGACCATGTCACCAGCCTCATTTTCGGTCTTCCTGTAGACACAGTGCCGGTTGCAGCAACACTTGACCTCACATTTCTTGGAGTTGCACTTGGGGCAGGGGTAGAAGCAGCCAGGGCATTCTGCCTTGAAGCAGTCACACAGGTCTACACCATTACTAAGCATCCTGGCTTTCCAGTCATATTTCCTCCTCTCTCTCCTCCCTCTGCCATCCCTTCTAGACATGTCAGGCCTCTGGGCAGTGGGTGAGCTAGGGCTCCCACCAGCTGCCTGAGCTTCTGTTTCCTCCCTGCCTTCAGGTTTGGCCTCTGCTCCCTGGTGGATACTCTTTTGAATATTTAAGGCTATTAATTGCTGTACCACTGTTTGAATTTGCTGCTCTCCCATCTATGAAGTTTGAAAGGAGGCCCAGCCCGTGCAGCAGCTCCCTCTCGATTGGCACTGGAATTTTCTCCTTTGCCTTTGACCTTTGCACTCATTCTGGCAGATCTTCCACTCCACTCCATTTGGGCCTTGCTGCCTAAACGGCTCTCCTCTAAGTGGCTCCACCTGGACCTTGGGAGAAGAGCACAAAACTTGGGGGAGATGTCCTGGAGCAGAAGCTGCTGCTGGCCTTGCTGGGTGCCTTCTCCAGAAAGCCAGACCACCTGGCCCCCAGCCAAAGCATTCCCCACCTCCCCCAACTTGGTGGTAGTGTGGCCACCACCTCCCCTCCCTCTGCTTTTTTTAAAATTTTTAGGCAATTGGGGTTAAGTGACTTGCCCAGGGTCACACAGCTAGTAAGTGTCAAGTGTTTGGTCTGAGGCCGTATTTGAATTCAGCTCCTCCTGACTTCAAGGCCGGTGCTCTATCCACTGAGCCACCTAGATGCCCAACCTCCCTGTGCTTTTAAAACTCCTCCCCCCACCCCACCTTTGGGGACCAGCTCTGCAAACACCCTCTTGCTCAGTTTGGGTCTGCCCATCCTCCCATTGTCCTGGCTCCCCAGTCTGGGTCATCCAGTCTCACAGCCCTGGGTGTTAACAGCCAGGCCACCCAGGCTCCTTCCTTCGCAGTCCTCTCTCCTGCTCCTGAAGCCCATTGCAACCCTGCTCTGGATCACTGCCCTGGGACTTCTGGCAGCCCAGCTCTGTGGCCTATGCACTCCCCTCCATCGGTGCTCTTTCAAAGAAGCATTCTGTCCACTTCAGCTAAGAACTGGACCTACTTTCTCTGGGGCAAAAGAGGCAGGGAGGCTCACCAGGCTGTGGGACCGAGGTCATCTCCTGAGCCCAAGTCATTTTCCCGATTTGGTCAAAGACTCTGTTACCAGAGCTCCTGTTCCTTCTTCTACACCCTAGTCCCTATCCTTATCTTTGGGAGGCTTCCACACTCCTCTTAAGAGCCTTTCTAAAGATGGGAAGATGGAGCTCTTAGAAGGGATGCTTTGTGCCCTTTGGATGAACCAGAATGGACTGGATCTGAGATCTCATCTGAGCTGTTCACCTAGAGACAGGCCAGGGAAGTGAGGACTGAGGAGGCAGTGGGGGGGCAGCCAGGGGAGACTCATCTTGACTAAAGTTTAGCCAAGAGGCAGGAGAAAATAGGACAATAGCTTGGGAGCATGCAGGGAGCAAGGGAAAACTTTGTAGCACACGGGACATCTGGGGATTTGGGAACAAGCAGAAGGGAATGAACCAGAAAGAAGACTGTGTACATATATGTGCATGCAAACCCATCTCTATAAACACGGGCAGAACATGAGAGGAGAGCATTGCCCTGAGCCAACTGTTTCCTTTTCCACTAAGAAATCATTGGGGTTTTTGTAATGAGAAGTTAGGGGTCAAGGACGGGGAAGGGTGGTGTCTCATCCCCAATTTACAGAGGGCAGTCACAAGTCCCTGTGGTGCTGGTTCTGCACTGTTAGGCTCACAGAAGGGGCAGCCACTTGATGTGTGGACGATGATCCAGAAAGAGGCCTCTTTGGATGGGAAGAAGAATGGGCTTTCACCAAGGCTTAGGTATCAAAGAGAATTTTAACTCAGAAACACAAATACAGGAGGGAAAAACTGGGAGCAAGTAAGCAGACTTGATTGTTAGGGTGCTATTTCCTGCAAGTCAGTGCAGCTTTCCTTTCTGTGTCCAAGTAGCCCCCTGTTTGTAGGCCCAGGCATCTCCCCCACTCACCTGCAATGAAGTGATGGCCCTCCTTCAGGGCTGGAAGTGTTTGCCCGCTCATCCCCTGGTTCCTAAACAAGATGCCATGTTGGCAGTGACTGAGGGAGGTGGCAGAGGCAAGGAAGAGAAGGAGAAATCTCTGCCATGGAGTGTTTAATTTTTTTTTAAATGGCCAAGTCTGTCCTGGAAGGATGGGCCCTCTCCTGGATACTTGGGTGGGGGGGAGGCCTGGTGGTGTGGCCATTTTTTAGGGGGTCATCCAGCAGACCCATGTCACCTGTAGGTCACCATCTGGCCTGCCACTTGACCTATTTAATTCTTATCTTCATGAGCTCTGGGATAATCCAGGCTCTTCATTAACTAATAACTTCTTGACTTAGTCTCCATGAATCAGCTAAGCTCAAAATTCCCTCATCAAGTATTATATTAGTTATTATATCATTTCATATATATCAAATACCCTGCAGAAACCACCTCTACCCATTTCTGATTGGACAAAGGCCCACAGGGCCACGTGGTAAAGGCCTCAACAGGCCTAAGAGGCCCGAGGCAGCACCTCGAACTCAGACCCCTGATGAAACACAGCCATAGTGGCTTCAGTGCTTCCAGAAGCTCCATCTGGGGCCCTGCCCCCCAGAACCCAGACCCTTGGCCCTCCTACCTAGAGGATGGAAGAGGATCCGAAATGAGGCCTACCTCTCTCAGGAGACCCTCAGAGACACCCTGCCTGAAGGTATCCCAAAGACAGAAAGGAAGGAGCCTGCTCTGCCCCCTAGGGATAAGGGGATACAGGTGAATGCACAGGAAGGGGTAGAGAGTGGGGAGGGGAGGGCAGAAGGGCACCCACAGGGAGAGAGAGGAGCCCAGGGGGAGGAGCTGAGAGGCCCAGAGGTACTGCTCTGTCCCCTAGGGGAAGCACTAGAGGGCACAGGAAGGGGTGGAGAGAGTGGGAGGGCAGAGCCAGAGGGGCACCCACAGGGAGAGAGAGGAGCACAGGGGGTGGAGCAGAGAGGGCCAGAGGTGCTGCTCTACCCCCAGCAAGGGCAAGATGGAGTTAGGCTGGAAGGGGGTTCACAAGGTCATCTAAGAAAACCTCCTCCTTTTGCAGGGGAGTAAATTGAGGCCCATGGTGGGGAAGAGGCTTGCTCATGTTCAGGCATAAGATCATAGATCTAGCTCCCAAAGCAGGTGATACGGACCCCTGGGGGGCGCTGGAATGATCCAGGGGGATGGTAGTAGCCTAGGGTGCAATTGGGGAGCACTGAATAAAAATAAGGGGGCAGTGGAAACATAAAGAAAGGAGAGAAGTAAATTTTTTTCGTTTTTGTTTTTTTTACCAGGTAATTTGGGTTAAGTGACTTGCCCAGAGTCACACAGCTAGTGTGTCTGAGGCCAGATTTGAACTCAGGTCCTCCTGACTCCAAGGCTGGTCCTCTATCTACTGTGCCACCTAGCTGCCCCAAGAAGAAAATTCTGAAAAGCCATTCGTACATGTTTCATCTGTTGTGTAACAGAGTTAAAGTGACAGTGATTACATTATTTTCCAAATAAACACAAAAAATGTAAGTCATAACTGATTGGCAGTCAAGTCCACTGACAGGTCTGAACAAGCAAGTGTTGGCAGGCGAGATGTTGAACAATGTCGGGAAGTCCAGCAGGCATCTGAGGAATATGTGTATTTAGTGACTTGTTTACAATATACTATATGGTTATATGGCGCAATATTGCATCATCAAAATTTCAGTGCAGGGAAAAAAAACATGAATTTAAAATAAATTATGAAATTTAAAATGCATCACTTTTTTAGAATTTTTTTTATATTTTTTTGAAATGATGCAAATTTTTTTTAAAATGCAAGGGTTAAGGAAAATAGATTTCCAGGGGCTCTGAGTAATTTTTTTTTTGACAAGGGGCAGTAAGCCAAATAATTTTGGAAACATCTGATGAAGAAGTTGACCAGACCTAATTGTCATCTTTTAAACCCCTTCATTTTACAGAGGAGGAAAGTGAGGTCTAGAGAGGTCAAATGATGACCTATGGTCATCCAGGGAATTTGACAGAGACAAGACTGGAATCCATTTTTAGTAATGAGAGAGACAGCAACAGAGAGACAGAGACAGACAAAGAGGAAGAGACAGACAGAGACACATACACAGCGAGCCTGTTAGAGAATTGATGATGCCTGTCTCTTCACTCCCACAAACTGGGAATCCCCTTCACACTGAACACATATAGCTGCAGCCTCAGCTGTGGGCAAGAGGTGAGGGCCATAGGGCTCACTCGCCCTTTAAAAGAGATTGGAAATTTTTTTAAAAAAAAAAAGAGAGAGAAATTGGACTGGGATGAAGGAGCCCTTGCCTGTTTGCACAGAAGCCAGCTCGTCCACTCAGTGGCACAGCCCTTCCTAGATGCTCTCCCATCTATGAACTTATTAAAAAGCTCTCCCTCAGTGCTGCCAGGCTGTCAGACACTGAACTAGGCACCAAGATCCCCATACAGAAGGGAAACAGGACCCGCCCCCAAGGCCCTTCCATTCTCCCGTGGGGATGCTCTGGCAAAGAGAAATAAAGACAAGCATTCCTCCCTGCACTCCTCCTCTGGGGGAAGGGAAGGAGGCCACTTTGGGAGCCTCGTCCTGTCCATGTAACAGGGGCACAACTGCTAGTTACTCTCTTGGGAGTATGAACACAGGCCTGGGTTTTTGGCCCCATTCTGTCCCCAATGGTTGGGTGACATTGGGCAGCACACTGACCTTTTTAATTTTTTAATGCGCCTCAGTTTCCTCCCCCTTCAAATGAGAGCCTTTGCCTCCGGAAGGAGCCCTTCTGGCTGAAAAATGCCATGACTTCTGAACACAATTTTACCGTTTTAAATGACACAACTTTATATTCGTATCTTCTCTTTGGTAATCAATTAAGTCTGTCTTCTTTTGTATAATGAATCAGCAAGTCCTTATGAAGCACCTACTATTTGCCAGGCACTGTGCTAAGCTCTGGTATTGCAGAGGACACAATCCCTACTCACAAGGAAATAACATTCCAATAGGGATGACAAAATGCTTAATAATAATAATGATGATATCCACAGTATAACTACAAAGAGTATAAATACATATATACACATGCATACATATATAGTAGTTGGGGAAAGAGGGCACTCGCAGGTGGGGGGTGGGAATCAGGAAAGGCTTCCTGGGGAGGGCATTGCAGGCGGGGGGGGGACAGCCAGTGCAAAGGCATGGAGGTGAGAGATGGGGTGTTGTGAGTGAGGAACACAGAGGGAGCCAGTTTGGCTGAACAAAGCGTGCAGGAAGGAAGGGATGTCCAATGGAGCTACAGAGGCAGGTTGGGGCCACTTTGTGAAGGGCTTTCAAAGCTAAACGGGGGAGTTCCTTTTTCACCCTAGGGTAAAGAAGTACATTTTGGATCACAGGTATTTCGACACGTGGCCCTCAGCTGAAAGACTGGCTTAACAGGGACAGCATTCCCTCTGGAGGGCTTCTCACTAATCCCGCTTTGTTTGGCTTCTCTGTGGGAACATCAGTGTTTGAGTCATGCCTGGGTCACTGAAGGACACATAAAGAACCCTCTGGTCCCTTGCAAGTACTGAGGCTACGAATACATTGAGCATAGGATGGATTTTATTTAACCCCACAAAAAAGATAGAAGACTTACCTCTCAGCCTGTAACCAGTCAAAACTCTTCTCCTTCCCTCTCTGGTGAGTCTCTAGCATATTTCAGGGACTTATGTGGCCCTATGGGAATCCAGGTAGGGATGTGGTCGATAAGAGTGTTGAGTCTGGAGTTAGGAAGAGACATCTTCCTTGGTTCAAATCCAGCCTCAGGCACCTACTAGCAGTGTGACCCTGGGCAAGTCCCTTAACCCTGTTTACCTTAGTTTCCTCATCTGCAAAATGAGCTGGAGAAGAAAATGGCAACCCATTCCAGTATCTCTGCCAAGAAAGCCCCAGCTGGGCTCACAGAGAGTCGGACATGACTGAAAAGATTCAACAACTAATATGATGCTATAAAGTACCAGCTCCCATATACTACACTTTCCAACTTCTTTATCTTCAGCTGTCCTCCAGTGAGTAGATTTATCCAGGGTTATGGTGGCAAATATTTAAGAACCAGCTCTCAAAGTGTGTGGGGGAGATGTGCACAGAATCAAGTTTTAGGTTTAACCTGTATTACTAACATATTTTCCTTTACTCTCTTTAGTGTCGACCGTGAAAAAAGCAAGAAATAGTGCCCTGGTTTGTAGTGTTTGCCAATTTCCGAGGTAGCAATATTCAAATGAAAATTTAAAACGCGCTCCAGCACACCCCTGGATATATCCACAGTAATGGTGCCAAACTGGACAAGGATTTCTATAAGTGAAAGTCATGAGTAAAGACTTTATTGCTATATAATTAGCCCGAAGATGCTGAGAGTCCAGGAACATAGGACGGACACCCAGTTCAGTCTCCGTCCACAGCAGAAGGTTATCCTATTCACAAGCTTATCTCAGGCCACTCCCCACCAAGCTAGCCTGAGCTTCAGCCAAACTGGACTCCTCTCTTTTCTTGGAGAACCCTTACCCTTTCCCGCCCCCTCTCTGCCTTTGCTCATATTGTTCTCCATGGCTGGACACCCTCCACACACACACACACCCTCCCCACACTGCCCTCTCCTCCCTTTACCTGTTCAATTCAATTCCTACCACCCTGCAAAGTCACATTCGAAACTGACCTCCTCCCCACTGATCTCCCCCAAATGGAAAGGCTGCTTTGTCTGTGAGCCCCAGCCAGCTCTTTTCTTATATATGTTTCTATTCCACTAATCATGTACCATTTTCAACATGGTAGTTATCTCTTGGTCTTACCCTAGGAGAGTCGGCCTGATTGCAGTGTCAGAGGGATCCCAAGTCTTCCCAAGGGTCCCACCTGAATGCTACGTCCCTGCTTTGTTGGAAGACTTCGGTATCCAGTGTGTGGGAGAACTTGCCAGTGTGGGTGAAAGTGATTCATAGGAATGATTTCACTGAATCTTGTACCTTGACGAGGTCCGTGCTGGGAGCAAATGATGGTAGCTTGTGGCCTTTTCTCTCATGTGAGGTGCAAGACTGTGGGACTGTGGGCAGGGCAGACAGTTCCAGCAAATGTGTGGAGTCTCATCAGCGGAGTAAACGGAAGCACAGTGCCAAAATAGCAAGAGGTTCTTTCCCACTGAGGGTCTTCATTGGAACTTGGGCTGTAGACATGGCTGGTCCCCAATGAAGATCGGAAGTCCTAACTGCCAAAGTCATCCGGCCATGGAGGCCAGAGTCACTGAGGTACCTGGAGCAAGTCACATGACGTCTTAGAGACCCAGGCGACTCCCTGAGACTATGCCTTGCAGAGTAACAGGCCAGGGATGTGTGTGGGAAATCCCCATGGACTGGTTCTCAAAATGCCTACAGTCTATTGTGGGGGACACAAGTCACACAGGGCTTGGGACTCAGCGACCCTTTTGTGGCATGATGGAACGAGTGCAAACCAGTGTAGAACAGAAAGGGTGAGAGACTTTAGAGCAAAGGAGGGATTGGGTAAGTGAGGTCAATTCATCGGCCATCTGGTCAGCTACCAGGCTGGGATGTGCAGGTCATTGGAGTGCTGGTGGGTAAGGTGAGGAAGTGAAATGAGGCACAGTCCCTGCCCTGAAGGGGCCTCCTGACAAGCTGTGGGTCGAGTGGGGGGGGGCTAAGACATGTGCGTGTATGTATAAGTACATGTATATATACTCAGGTGTGTGACAGATTCACGATCACACACTCTCTCCATGCTTAGCAGATGGACTTTGTGAGTGGTAGTAAAGAGAGACAGACAGACAGACGGACAGAGAGATATTGAGACAGAGACAGAGTCAAAGAGAGACAGAAACAGAGAGACAGAAAGGAAGAGAGACAGATATTGAGACCAAAAGAGACAGAGTCAAAGACAGACAGAGAAGGAAAGAATAATTATTTTAGAAAACCTAGCAATAACACATCAGTCTGGACTGGCTTGGGGAAAAAGGACATTCCTAAGAAAGCATGTCTTCTAAGTCCCCTGTCTAGCATTTGAGAGTAGCACAGGTGCACACACATGTGCGGGGGCACATGCACACACACATACACGCTTCCCTGGCCCCCTTCCCATTCCTCCTTCTCCGCCCTCCCATTACCCAACGGGAGCTGCTACCTTGTCCTCTCAATGGGCACCTTGACTGTTCCTTACACAGTAACCACACAGCTCATAGCTGGGCTGGTCCCTGAAGCCTTTCTCCAGCTTGGTACAACCTGTCAAAGCCCGGAGCTGTGCATGGGTATCAAGAACCCCGCATTCCCCATCCCTTCTTCTCCTGTGCTGTTGTTCAGACTAGGCTATGAGAAGTGTCCAAGCATGCTTGGCAAGTTGAGAGGAAGTAGGAAGCCCCTGTGGCTGGGGACATCAGAGTCAGAGGCAGTGGCCTATGTGATTGACAGTGCTGAATCTCAAGTTAGAAGACCTGGTTTCAAATCCTGGTTCTGCCCCTTACATTCTGTGTGGCCTTGGAAATATCACTTAACCTCTCTGGCCTCAGTTTCTTTGACTGTGA
>NW_027555547.1:0-120609 GCF_003287225.1 Phascolarctos cinereus
GCTGATATAGTGCCTTGCTAAGAGCCCTGCAATCCTTTTTCATATGGCTGGGCTTTCTGCAATTAAAGCATTTTAATTTTCATGGGTCCTTCTGACTGTTAGGAAAGGTAGCCACTAGCACTTCTGCTTGGGCCGCTGCCATAGCTTGTACCTGAAATTGCGTGGTCCCTACATTCTCACATCTCTGAATCATTTCTCTAATATTCGTATTAGGCTTCCCACCTTGTAATGCTTTTTTACAATCAGCATTAGCATTTTCACTGGCCAATTTTTGAAGGAGTATTTTGGCTGCTTTTGAATCATAAATGTGCCTTTGTATGGCTTACATAAGTCAGGCTACAAAATCTGGGAAAGTTTCTTGGGGGCCTTGCTTTATCTGAGTATATGATGCTCACCTATCTTGCTTCCCGGGAACCTTTAACCATGCCGCCCATGCAGCCTTCATACTTTGTTCATATGCTATGAGCGGATAATTTAACTGTTGCTGCAGTGCAGTAAACATTCCTGTCTCTGTGAGCAGTTCGAAAGAAAGAGGGACGATTGTTCTTGTATTATGTCCCACCTGCTCTTCGCATTGCTCAGTAAATTCTGATTTCCATATGAGATAATCTCGGGGCTCCAGACATGTTTTTGCTAGTGAATACCAATCATATGGGGCCATGGTTGAATTAGCTATTGAATCTAATAATATTTGAACATAGGGACTATTTAGCCCATATTGCACTGAAGCTTGTTTTAATTCTTTTAAAACTTTGAATTCAAAAGTCCTATGTTCCCTAATCATCTGTCCTGGATTACTGGGATCCTCTCCTTCATATACTGGGAACATCAGGCCTTTTGGAATAGCTGATTTTAAGTCCATGGGCACTTCTTCCCCTCTGCTTTCTGCCCTTTGTATGGCCTCTTCTAACAAGCCCTTGCATTTTAATTTTCTCCCAGGCTGTTGTTTAACAGAAGGTGAATACACATTTTTCTGTTGTTTAGGAGAATGCACATCTTTCTGTTGCTCAGGGGAATGCACATCTCTTGCATCTTCCTCTTCCTCCTCTACAATGCTCAACTGTTCCTCAAAGACCTTATGGATTTCTTATTCCTCATCTGTTTCTGCCCCCTTGTCTACCCAAATCACTTTCTCAGCTACTAGTACTTTCTCCAGGGGAATAAGACATATTTTTAATACATTACAAATTTCAAAGGTAGCAATCGAGAATGCACCAGGGCCCTCTTCTCTGTAGTATTCACTCATTTGCTTGCCTACAATCTCCCATTTCTCTAAATCAATTGTTCCTTCTTGTGGAAACCATGGGCAGCATTTTTCTACATATTCTAAAAATTCCTGTAGCTGACTGTTTGGAATAACTAAACCTTTCTTTCACTATTTTCTTTAGTAATCTTAGGTAATAATCTCAATCTCTTTTCACACTTTGTACTTGACCCATACTTCTCATTCTAACGGTGCCTCTTCAAACCAAAAGTATGTATGCAGGCCGTTCTAAAGCAGCACTATTTCTTATGCTCTAGCTCCTTTTCCTTATTTTTCTTATGCTCTAATTACAAGCCTGCTTCTAATCTTTTCTTCTAATCTTTTTCTTCTAATTTATTTTTTAATCTCCCACTAAGCCTGGTGGTTTCCCCTTTTAACCTTGAAATGCTACATGAGAATTTGTGATGACCATCACTCCCTTTACTGTAAATCCACAGGGTCCTGCTGCCAAGGACCTTATTCCACAGCTTAATAGCTGCAAAGGGTTTTCTTTTCTCTGGAATACAAGGGAGGCACCTTCCTCGGACTTCCAATGTGGTCACTGTTCTGGGTGCCAAATGTTGCCAGCAAAGAAATAGTACACCAAACGGAGGTGGGAAATAAATGTGAGATGTGGGCCAGGCCGATCAGTAAAGACTGACTCAGTTTATTCATCTGACGGTACAGGATATATAGAGAAAATATAGCCCAGCTACAAAGAGTCATCCCCGTGAGACATTCCTCAAACATCTGCTGATAAGGGACAATACCTATTTTCTCATAATTAGAGTTCCTAGATTGGGATGTAAAACTCCAAGACTTTACCTGATGCCTAGACGCCACCTGCATAGAGGGGTGATATGTAAATATAAGATTCAGAGAATGAGACAGAATGTCTCTGGAACCTCCCTTGCAGGGAGAGATTTGGAGAGCCCTGCTTCCTAATGATTGAGTCCTGTGGGCTAAGCCTAGGCAAAGGTCAAGCTTTTTCTGGATCTTAAACCCAGATAGGACCCTTTAAGCTGGCCCTCTACAGGGAGCCAAGGGTCAGGGACAGAGATACTGAGAAAAAAGTAACCATGAGCAGATTCAGTTCAAAATCAATCAGACATAGAAGGAGATTGACTCAGAAAATATCAGAAACAGAGAAGCTTTATAAGCATTCTTTTGGTATGAAAACAATTGGAGTGACAGGTAATGTCAACCTGGCCAGAGCTGGTCTCTAATATGTGTATGACAGGCATCAAATAAAGCAGTTTAGAGATAGGAGAGTAAGAATCACAGAAGCTAATTTCAAAGTGAGGAAAAACGGCTTGCAACAAGAACACATGTACTGAGCTCCATCCTCTTGTAGGACTCGAGGCAATGTGGGGAGATCTCAATATTTATACCAATGGCTAAGTAGAAGTAACATTGACAAGGAAGGGTAAAAGCAATAATGTGACAAGTTTGATTCAAAGCAGGGCTTCATGACTGCAACATGGGTACTAAAGGTGCTTGTCCATACTCAGAGACCACCTGATGCTGGTGTGTAACAATTCTGGGATTTTGCTATGGCTGAGATCATCCCGAGGGTGAGCAGAAAAGGATTGTTTTCAAAGGAAGTCAGGGCACAGCCTGCTTTCTGGGCCTTAGTTCTGGAAAACAAGTGTCTCCTTGTATCTTGGCAGGAAGGACAACACTGTCTTCTCATCATCAATATTGTATATTATTATTTTCTTTTTTAATTATTATTTCATTTTGAATGATCAACAATCACTTCCACAAGCTTTTGAGTTTTAAATTTTTCTCCCCTTCCTTCCCACCTCTGTCCAAGAGTGCACAAAGTGATATAAGCTAATATTGTATATTCTTAGTGTCATAAAATGTTCTCCAGGGCTTTAAACAGTTCTAGAGGATCTTTCTCTTTGCATTTCAGAGGACAAACCAAGGATGTGGCAGCTGTTCTTTCTCTTGTTGAGGGAGGACAACATGCAGACTTCTTTCTCCCTTGGTATGAAAACCAGCCAGAATCTCAGCTCCAGGAGAGGAACTTCAGTCTTGTGTGGCTTCTCCTTTACCCTGAAGACTGACCCTGTGGAGCCTCCACACTGGGATTTGGGCTGAAATGGATTTTTTTTTGATGACACAGTTGGGGTTAAGTGACTTGCCCAGGGTCATACAGCAAGTTAAATGTCAAGTGTCTGAGGCCGGATTTGAACTGTGCTTTGTCCATTACCGCCTAGCTACCCTTGAATTGGATAAAAAAATTTTATTTTTAATTCATAGAACAAAATAAACATTTCTATAACACAGTACCATAAAAAAGATTATTGGACATGACCCTGCAAAGCTACCATGTACAACTTGCCATTCCTTCCAAATATACAACAATATTATCATGTAAATTTCTTTCCCCCCACCTACCAACCCCTAGAAATGGATGGCTACCATTAGATGCAAATATCTATATAGATGCATATATATAAAATTATTCTATACATACTTCTATTCATCAGTTCCTTCTCTGGATACAGTTAGTGTCTTTCTTCCTATGTCCTTTATTTTTAATTTGTGTATTCATAATAGTCAAAATTACTTAGTTGCTCAAAATTGTTCTTAAAACAATATTGCTTTTACTGTGTACAAACTCTTGGTTCTGCTCACTTTGCTCTTCATTATTTTATGCAAATCTTTCCTTGCCTTTCTGATTTGAAATTTATTCTGATCATTTTCCAAGGTAGAATTTTCGATATAGAGAGACACTGTTGTTTTGGACGTGACATGACTGTTGTATTTAAATGCAATCTCTCTGTCTTTGTAGGTATTCATGTGATGTTCACCTGGTGGTGTTTGGCAGAGATGTGAGAGAGCCAGGGGTGTCTCTTGCTCCTCTCCTGTAAAGCTGTAAAGATTCCTGTAAAGATTCACCCTCAGTGACTCCTGGATGCACTGGGTCTGCTGTGCTTCAGTGAAGGGGCTAGGGTGGTCTCAGTTATTAAGAACGATGGTGGTGAGAAATACTATGCAGTTACCATGCTGTGTTCTTTCATCCCCAAGTATTTCACTCTTGAAGCGTTAATTCAGGAAAATAATTCCACTTAGGCCTTACCAAAAAGTGAACGTCGTTTCTTCTTCTTTTTAAGTTCACCATTTCTCTGGCTGAGATGAGTGCCGGGAGCGCCTGCATCCCTAGCTGTGGTCTGATGCCGGCAGAGTGTGAAGAGAGAAAGAAACATGGGCCAGGTGAGAGCAGTGAAGAACAAACTCTGTTTATTGATCTGAGGGCTCAGGCTTATATAGTACTGGATTAAGCAATAGTAACATTGTTATTCATGAAAAGTACAAATCTAATTAGGTGATTTCCTTACTTCCTTGTACCTTGTCTGTTACATTCTTTCCTGCATCCTGTCCTGTACCCCATCCCTTTCCTCCCTTCCTGCATCCTGTTCTCAAGAGACAGAACATAGGGGCGGTGAGCCAACATCCTGAGTTTCACCACTGTCAGGCTTCGTACAAACTGCAGGTAAGACCCGGGCTGGCCTAAGCCCTCCAACTCCCCAAAGCCGGCCCTCTACAGATGAGAGGTATGTTTCATCTTCAATCCTCTGGATTCATGTTGTATGTATTGTATTGACCTAATTGTAAATTGTTTAAGAATTATTTTTCCATATAGTGGTGCCGTCATTGTATAAATTGTTCTAGTGCTACTCCTCTCTGAGCAGATCATAGATGTTTTCCCAGTTTTCTCTGAACCTTTCTATTTCATCAATTCTTGTGCAAGAAAAATATTCCAGTATATTAATATACCATGATTTATTTACTGAACCGGTCCATACTTTCCTATATAAATGTTAGTTAATGTAATAATAATAATTATAATTACATTATTCTTATATATGTATTATATATACTCCTTACACACATAATTTCTTATTTCATAGCAATATTCTATTATGTTCATGTTCCACAATTTCTTAAGCAATTGTCTAATTAATGGATATCTATTGTATTTCCAATTTTTTCAGTTTTAATCAGATAAGGAGTTTCTTCTTCAATGCTTGACATTTTGTAAATTTTTGGTTCTTTCAAGGTGGTATGATCTAAGGAGAGATGTTTACTACTCTCCTCTGGCCTATGCTTCGATCTGTGAGGGACCATAAGTACTTTTTACGTCCTGGAACTCCACTGTGACTGTAAGCTCTCATGTGCTAGTGCTCCTCCTTGCCCCAGGACTGCCACCCAGGACTGTGACCCTGATCTGAGTATGGGCAAAGCAACAGAGTCCTTCCTCAGGGCTTCCAAAGAGACCCTGTAATCTCCATTTTTTTCTGGCACTATTTCTTGCACCATTAGGAAACATTCTGCTGTGACTCCATACTGTCACTTCCTAAGAGACCTTGGGAATCCATAGAACCTTCTATTTGGTCATGTATAGATTAATTTTTCTTTGTATTGCAGTATTTATTCGTTGTTTGGAATTGTTTAGGTGTTCAAGGGGCTCTTTTCTTAAGTTATTAATATCTTCCTTATCTGTTTATTTAATTATCCTCAAGGTCTCTAACTGAATTTTCTTCTTCTTGAGACCTTTGGAAATGTCAATCTTTTTTCATTATATACACCTGTCCCATCCCTTCTGACTCCTTCCACTTTGATGTTAGATTCCCTGATGTCTGGATCTGAAATCTGTGTTGGCCTCTTTCTGTCATAGGTGGATTCACATTTCAGTGGCTTCAGTCTCTGCCCATGTGATTTTTGAAAGTAAAAAATGGCTTCAGGTGGATTCCAGGACCTTTTCCTTCAGATCTGGTGGAGTTGTACACATTCTGACTCTCCTCTGCAGTTCCTTCTGTTTCTTAGTTTTTCTAGCTAAGACCTGCTGTAGCACAGAATACTGCCGTACTGCCACTACAAGGAAAGCAAAAATCTGATTTTCTATACCTCCATCTCTGCTGCATAGTGTGGATTAGAAAGAATTTAGTTCTCTTGTAAGCCATGGGTGAAGTTGTGCCACCCCTGCAAGGGTTTAGGAGCTGGTATGAGAGGGAATTTTGAAAGAACATGTTAGGGATTAGGTATAATAAGACTTCTCTGCTGTTAATTCATCAGTATGCTGCCTTGTTAGAATTCTTGGTGCTTAGGTGGTGTTGCTAGCTGAAACTGCTTTTTCTTCTCATTCATTTTGGAAATATTTGAGAGGCTGTACAGGGTGCTTATGTTTGGGTGCTTGTACTTGCACCCCGATTTCTCCCTAGGCTCAGAAACATTATCCCTGACAGTTTCTTCCCAGCCCAGGGACACTGTGCCTAGCAATTACTCATGACCGGGTCCCAGCAAGACCCTTATCTCTCTCCTTGGTGCAGTTATAAACATCACCTGAAAGGATTATTAATTTAAAGTGGCTTTGCACTGGGTCATAAAGTCATTCTTACCCACTGGAGTACCTACACTACTGCCCTACCTCATTATCTACATCCTGGGCTCCTCAGTAACTGCATTCTAGACTTAAGCCAAGCATATACTCCCTACATCTCTCTTGTCAAACACGACATTGATTGGTGGCAGAGTGGACAACTCTCAGTTACCGCTGAACTCTAGTTAACTTAGTGAGGTAGCAGGCCTAACACCACAGCTCCATGTGTCCCCCCTTGTATGCTTTTCCTAGTGAACTCTGGGTTAAATGCCTGTACATTAGGTACAAGAAGTGCATGTTCTTTTAAGAACTGACCACTCCTTAACCACTCCCTACTCCCTCCCCGAATCACCTAGTCAACATATTTGGTGCATGTTTTACTGTATTTCATCCTATATAAACTTTAACTGTACTGCTTTAAGATCACAAGATCCTTAGGAATCCTTGCCCGCTGAGAAGCGTGGAATAAATCTTTGCCACCTTGACTTAAATAATGTTTGAGTCTGTGAATTCATTGCAGATGACCCATTGTGTACTCCAGTCTTTGAGGGGTTACAACTTCTCATACCGCAACATTTATGGAACCCAAACGTTGGGCTTGTGTGAAGTCTCAGGCCTTCTCCAAGTCAGGGGAAGCCTCCCCTGTCCTCTCACCCTCTCACCCTCAAGCACCTAGGAAGGCTTGCTGGGGCTGGGTTGAGTATACAACAGGCTGTAGCAGATTTCCCTCTTTGGAAGGGACACCTTGTTGGGAACTTCTGTGGGTTTTTTTTCTCCCTCACCAGGACACTGGTCAAGGAGAGTAGACTATAGGAGCCAGTCCTTCTTCTTTTTTTGTTTTTTAGGCTTACAGGCAAAGAGGATGGGCCAATCTCCCTCTACACCTTGAGATTGGCCCTTAGGTCATCTTTTACAGAACTGGAGAAAGTTGAGTCTCTAAGACTTTAAGGAAAGTTTTGCGTGGTCTCCATAAGATCTGGAGAACCACGATAAAATTGTTTGATTTGTGTAGGGGATTTCTGACAAGTCTCTCTGAGCTTTTGGATCCTCCTTATCATTATTATGTATCTGTTCTGTGTTTGTGTCTGTGTGTAATTTGACACTCTTTGCAACCAGGTAGTAAGAAGAGCATTCCAAGGGCTGCAGCTTGGCTCTGGAATGCCGCTTTCTTTCTCTCCCCCTCTTCCTCCCTGGTAACAGCAGCCTCAGAGGAGCAGGTGGATGAGAGAGAGAAAAATACTTCATTATTTAGGTTATCTGATTGGTGAAAGGCAAGTCGAGAAGGATCCTTTAAGTTTCAGGTCAGAATTAGAAAGAAATGAGATCAAAGTCTATCAGAGGGATAAATAGGTGGAAGGAAGACAAGAAAGTTTTGGGTATGGGTAGAAGTATGGGTAGAAAGAAAAGCATAAGCTATATGCATGAACAGTGTGAACAGGGGGTTTGAGAGTAAAAGGTTTTGAAATTTTTGGAGAACTGTTAGGGAAATAATTCTTTCTCCTTCTCTCTCTTTACATTCCAACTTTGGCCAAGTTGTTGTATGTAGAAGAGAGAAAGATAAGGAGGAAAGAAGGGTAAACCTTTTTCCCTGAGATCAAAGAGAGGCAGATTGAGTAGCACTTAATTTCTTCTACCACATATAAAGGAGAAAAGTTTTTGAGTACTGGAACACAACCAAAAGGTAATTCAATTCATTCTGGTAATATTTCAAATGAAATGTGATGCTCTTAATTGAATGCTTAAGTCAAAATTTATTATACTGTTTGGCACTAAGGTAAATTGGGGTCCAAGTACAAGCACCCAAACATAAACACCCAAGCACCAAATCAGAAAGGATTGGAGAGGAAAGAGATTTCTCCATTTTGTTAATCAGAAGACTAAGAATATATGATCAGATTTTGATACACATTTCTTTATATTCTTATTGAAGGACATTTAAAAAAATTTTCCCCAGGGGGTGTGATTTCTAATGTAGCATTCCCTTCTTGATCTACTCCTCTACATCATGTTTATAGGTTGGAAGATCAAGAGATCAAGTACCCCAGGTATTGGTGAGTCCATACTCAAGGACTCAAACCACTTGGCACAACTAGTTCAAAGCAAAGCAAACCATTAGAGCATTAAACTTTCCACTATAAATATGAGGCACACTTTTCCACAAACATACAAGTAGTCAACGGAAAGAGTGGGCCCATGCATAGTATGCTGGTTAAAAGATACACATAAGGAACACACGTGGCCAAGCCAATGCAACTCTCTGCCACTTCAACACCCTGACTTCCTTTCTCTTATTGTGAAATTTCCATAGTGCTCTTTAAAATGTTTAAAATTTATTTTATTTTTAATTTATGGGTGAAAACAACCATTTCCACAACATAGTATAATAAAAAGTCATTTCATATGAAACTGAAAATATATTATGCACAGCATGCTATTCCCTTTAAATAAGTTTGAATAAACTTTTGAAAAATTATCATTTAAAGATCTTTCTTTATTTCCGCTCACCTAGAGATTGCTAATATGTATATTTGTAAAATCATTCTGTAATCTATTTATTAGTTCTTTCTTTCTATGCAGATAGTGTCTTCTTTTACATGTCCGTTGTAGTTAAACTGGTTATTTATAACAGTAAAATGTTACTTTTTCTGGGAACAGAATCTTTGCCGCCCAGTTCTTAGTGTTGTATTACCTGGGGCTGCTTTTCTCCTTAGCTCAACATCTGAAAGCAGAGCTGATTATCCCTCTATTTAAAATAGAGCTGGTTAGATTGCTTTTTTTATATCATGGCAAGGGTCATGGCTAATTTAGATCTTGCTTGCATGGCATCAGTTGCCTTCGTCATATACCAAGCACCCTAAATACTCTCAGGTTGATCAAAAGTGTTCATGTTAACTAAGGGAATGAAAGATATAAAGCTTTATTTAAATTTGCTTTACAAAGAGTGAATGAGACATTCCCAAGTTTTGCAACCTTTACTATCTGTGAATACGACACATAGGGTGATCATTTTATGTCTGAAATGGGAAAACTTTAAAAATCTAAGACACTTATAACAGCATGTCTGAAAAAATGACTTATGGAGTCAGCACTTGAAGAGTACCAATCTATGCTTTTCTCTTGTATACTCATTGGGCTCTTTTCAGAGCTCTATTGTATTATAAATTATCCTTAATTTGGCAAACAACGGAGTAAGAAGGAGCCACTCAAAATGTAATAACAATAACAGGAGAAAGAAACCAAATAAACATGGCTCAGAGTCCTTGCTTTATGATGAAGACTCCATAGCTATAATGGTGATTAAGAGAGGGATTGTTGGCTTTTTACTTGTTTTTTTTTCCCCCACTGAGTTGAGTCCTTAAGAAAAAAAAAAGATGATATTGGAATGATTCTAGATATAGAACTCTAAAAGGATAAGGCCCCTGACATTATAAATATCCCTTCTTTAAAAAAAGAATGTGGAAGTCAGAATGGAAACATATTTCTGAGTAAACAATAAAATATTCAGCAGGTGGCAGCAGAGCTAGATCTTCTGGGTGATGAAAATGGAACTTGAAATATAAGGATCATCTCATGGAAATCTTATTCATACTTGCTCCATAATCACAAAGGATAACAGTTTCTCTCTCCCATTAAATACGCTTTGTCTGATTGAGGAACAAGGTGTTGTTGGTGGAGACTTGCAAATCTCTTTTTGTGAGCAGTGACTTTCATAACTCAATTTCTCCACCTAGAAGATTTGAAAAAGGTATATGAGGTATTCCTATCAACGCAATGACTGGGTGTAACTTAAAGTGTGGGTAAATAATTTAGGTGAAATGTAATCCTAGGTAAAAGGACATGAAAAGTTGAGGTGGAAGCAACAGAGTGCCAAGGATCAGGAAAAGAGACCCTGAGAAGAAACTGATACTCAGAAAAGATTCAGTCTGTTGGTGGTTGGAAATGGAAGATGTTTGAGGAAGTCTGTCATTCAGAAATGGGCCTAAGATCAATTAGAAATATATTAAGAGCGCAGAAAAGCCTAGAACATGTCATCCAACTGTTTAGAGTTATTTAAGCAATGTGGGGTCATTGACACTGAGTCAAAACCATCAGTTCTGAGAGTCTCAGTGTCAACAACATTCCCCAGTCCTTTGGCACTAGTTCTAAGAGAACTATCCGAAGTTCAGGAAAGGAACTTCTCCCTGGGAGGAAGAAGGTGTTCTTCCTCTTTTTGAATAGAGCAAGACATGCAAATTGGGTCCCTCCCCACTGGGATGAAAAGCAGCCCCAAACCTGTACCTGTACCTCCTGTGGGAGACAAACTCAAGTGCTCTGTGTCCTTCCCCACAGAGGACTAACCTGGAAACTCACCATGAAATTTAGGCTGAACTGGATTTTCCTTCTGACCATTTTCCAAGGTAGTTTTATGGAGAGGAAGGGACAATGTGAAGTGGTGACTTCATGTGACTATTGACTTTAATGTAATGTCTCTGTGTTGCAGGTGTCCAGTGTGATGTGGAGCTGGTGGAGTCTGGGGGAGATGTGATACAGCCTGGGGGATCTCTGAGTCTCTCCTGCAAAGTTCTGGATTTACTTTCAGCAGCTACTGGATGCACTGGGTCCGCCAGGCTTCAGGAAAGGGACTGGAATGGCTTGCAAGCATTGGTAGTAGTAGTACATACTATGCAGACTCTGTGAAAGGCCGATTCACCATCTCCAGAGATAATGGCAACAGCATGTTATATCTACAAATGACTTCCCTTGAGACTGAGGACACAGCTGTGTATTACTGTGCAAGAGACACAGTGAGGAAAAGGAATGTGAGACCTGATAAAAAACTTCCCCTGCCAGGAGGGGAAGTGTCAGTGAGGCAAGAAGTGGACTGAGCTCATGATGCAGAAAGTAAAAGATGCCTATATCCAGGAACAGGTATAGTGAAGTTCTATTTATGGCTTGTGGTGTTTTTCTTCTGTCCCAGGAGAAAGCAACTTTTCCAGTACCTAGCTATCATTCTTAATGCCTCACTCTCAGTCCCACCTCTACCCCATAATCAATTAGTAGTTACGTATTGTCCATTCTACTTTATCAGAATCTACTGTACTTACCTTCTCTCCTGAAGGTACTGCAACCACCCTGAGGTAGGCCTTTACCAACTCATACCTGGACTATTATGCTAGCTTGATATTTGTTCTCCCAGCCTTAGTACTCTCTTCACTCCAGTTCACAGGAAACTCAGCTATTAATATCACCTTCCTAAAATCATAGATATGACAGTTTTTCCCCTAAGTTCTGGTGAATCCAGAATAAAACATAAGTTCTGATTTGGCTTTTAAATCCTTTTGTAGCATGGCTCCTTCCTGTTATTCTACCTTAGTCTTTCCACATGCTCATCAATCCAATGACACTGATCTCCTTGCTGTTCCTTTCACAACAGATTCCATCTCTCTATTGTGTATTTTCACTGGCTGGAATTCTTCTCCTCCTCATCCCTGCCTCCTGGCCCCTTGACCTCCTTAAATCTTACCTAAAATACTCCCCACCTTCTACTTTCCCATCCTCTTTAATTCCACCTTTATGCTGCATATATACATACATCACACACACAGATGTAGATAAATAGACAGTGCATTATTATTTCAGTATTGTGTCTTTAAATAAGAGTGACCTCCTTAAAAAGAGGTACAATTTTTTGCCTTTCTTCATATCCCCAGTACTTAGCGCTGTGCTTGGCACATAGTTTACTATGCTCAATAAATAAATACTTGTTGCTGATTTGACCTTCTGTTCCTTTTTGAATTTGGCTCTCCAAATTGCTGAGCTTTGTTCTATTTCTGATTTCCATGTTATATACATAATGAGTAAATACTTCCACATTTTAACATATCCATATGAGGTATAATAAATTATTGAGTATTGTTATGAATTAAATTTAACAAAAAGGTAAATTAAGGCACCTTTCTCTAAGCAAGCATATATTCTATCATCAAGGTTCGTAACCTGAGAACAAGATGGGTCAAAAGTGCCTCAGTCTACAGACAAAGATCCCAAGCAAAAAACAGCTCTTTGTAAACTGGCTAGTACAGAACAAAGAACAGAACAGGATAGGTGACATCAAGGGCTTGAGGTCAACATGAGTTTTTTACATAGGTGAAGTGTGGGGAACAACATGATTGTTTGGAAATTTGGAGTGGGGCCTAACACCAACCCTCCTTCTTTCCCATTTATGACTAAGAAGTGGTTACTTTGAGTCTACTTTCATGTTAGAAGATAGTGGTCTAGACTTCTTTGGATAGCAAACCAGATATCCCTGGAGGATAGTTTGGTGGTGTAAAGATATTAGGCCCAATTCCCTTATGGCAAACCATATTCCCTCAGGGTTAGCAGAATTCCTTCAGACACAAGAATACACTGATTAGCAAGAGAACTGGATTTCAAACCTTAACCCCTCACAGGTCAGCTGAATTCTGAACTAAGTTCAGAGACATAGAACCGTAACTAAGTACTCAGTTACAAGGCATAATCAATTAATTGTAAATAAAATCAATAAGAAAATCTTAGAAGATCCATTTCAATATTCTCAGTATTCAATACTGAGCAATATCACATGTGTTATGCACAGATTAAAAATGCCTTTACATAGAGACTAAGCAATGTCCCATTCACAACTTGTAATCAAGTATAAAAAAAAGTGTTTATAGCTTTAGCTGATGTAAGTAATTTCATTAATCACCCTCAGAATATTTTTAGGCCTCGAAGTATGAAAGGAACTGAGTATGCATGAGGAAGTTCTAGGGACTGGCTGACCAATACAATCCCAAAAGTATTAATACAAGTGGGTAAACACTGCTAGAATGACTTATTTAACAGGATTTAAATTTATTTTTAAAAGTACGGAAATTCTAGTTACTCTTCTCAGGTGCCCTCTTACCCTGACACCTGAGCTTTTTGCCCTCAACAGCAATTATTCACTGCCTTCTCAGCAATGTTAACTCCACTGGCACCAGAGCGGAAATGTTTAGAAAAGATTTTTGATCCAGTAATCATCTTGGAAAGTGAGGATTCAGCTCATCTAAACTTAATAAAAAGAACTGTGCTTGGTGTCTTGTTTACCAAATTCCATTTCTGGTCACCAAATTAGTATTCAAAATGTCTGTTTATGGATGCAGATATCCTGGAAATGACAAACATTGATGAGCTTTAAAAATTTATTATTATTATTTTTGCACTTAACACTACTTAATTTTTTCCAATTACATGTAAAGATTGTTTTCAACATTCATTTTTATAAGATTGAGTCCCAAATTTTTCTCTCTCCCTCCTTTGTAACATGTGTAATCATGTTAAATATATTTTCACATTAGTCATATTATGAAAGATGAATCACAAAAGGGAAAAACCAGGACAAAGAAAAAATAGCAAATTACAGAAAATAATATGCTTTAATATGCATCCAGACTCCATAGTTCTTTCTCTGGAGTGGGATACTATTATTCATCTTGAGTCTTTTGGAAATATCTTGGATCATTGTGTTGCTGAGAAGAGCTAAGTCCATCATAGTTGATCATCACACAATATTGCTGTTATTGTGTGCAACTTTCTTTTGGTTCTGCTCACTTTGCATCAGTTCAAGTAAGTTTTTCAGGTTTTCTTGAAATCATCTTGCTTATTTCTTATAGCACAATAATATTCCATCATAAATCATATTACAGCTTATTTAGCCATTCCCCAATTCATACCCATCACCTCAACTTCCATTTCTTGGCCACAACATAAGGATACCCTTTAATCCAACAATACCAGTGCTAGGTCTATATCCAGTGAGAATGAAAAAAGGGGAAGGACCTACTTGTAAAATTTAACTATGTTCTATGTAATGTATGGAATTTTTACTTTTTTTCTAAAGATTATCAAGCCACAACTGAAAAATGAAAATACAAGTCCTGCGCCAGTGATGGAAAAAAAAAACATACAAAATTGACATAGTTCAGATTCTATGCATTATACAAGATTTCACAATCCTAATGGCTGATGTGAAAATAATTTGCTTTTTTGGAAAGGTCCTAATGGACCTCAAAACCCCTACGCTTACTTTCCCATCTTTACCCATTCTACCCCATGGAATAAGAGCACTGACCCACCTCCTTTCCTCCTTAGTAGAAAAGAAAAAAGAAAGTAAATAAGAACAGGGAAAGATACTTATTTCCTGAGGACATAGTGATGGCAGACTTGGAAGCTCTGAGTAAGGAGAATGGTGTCTTCATTTGGAAGTTCAGTCCAAAATGCTCTGACAATGTAGAAGATGAACTCATGCCCATAAGGGCATAACGTGTTCAAAGTAAGTTGAGGAGGAGGTTATTATAAACTACAAAGAGAATATAGCAGAAACTCTCTTTCTAAATGCTGTAGAAGAAGTGGGGGAGGTCAGTTTTGGGGTGGCTATGTCACTGTCACACCCTAAATGATGGACCTATATTAGAAACAGCATATACCTAGTGATACAATGGAAGCTTTCTTTCCACCTCCTGTCCATTTCATGTTTCATTTACTCTAGCTGGAAGAGAGATATGAGAGAATATGATTGGCAGTAGAGGTAAATAACAGGTGGATTCCAATTTTAAAAATAAGCAAAGGCACCAGAAGGAAACACAAGAGCCAAGGATAGGGGTAGAGATGTAGAGGGGGAAAGTACCCATGAGCATATTTAATTCAATCAGGAAATTGGAGTGGACTGCCTCAAAAAAATATCGGTGACAGAAAAAAGCCTAATAACATTTTCTTGGTATTGAGAATAATTGGAGTGATGGGGAAGGACAGACCCTGTCTTTTGCATCATCAATGTGCATATTTTAGTGTCATATAATGTTCTCCAGGGTTTTAGAACCAGTTCTGGAGAATCCTTCTCTGCAGATCAAGGAGAGGACTAACCCCAAGGAGGTGGCAGCTGTTTTTTCCTGTATTGAAGGGATGAGGGGGATATCTTTACTCATCCTGATTTATTTCTTGCCACTGGACCCAGGTGGCTCTGGAGAAGAAAGTGAGTCACTGGTGACTTTGGACAGCCCTCCATCACTTTAATCCAATTGACTTGCAAGTCATGACATCACCTTCCTGATGCCATGGTCCTCCTTGAGAATGAAGACAAACAACAAGAATGAAGGGAAGAGGACAAGCAAACTCCTTTCTCCCTTGGTGTGAAAACCAACACAAATCCTCTAGCTAGGACAGGAACTTCAGTCTTGTGTGATTTTTTTTTTATCCTGATGACTGACCATGTAGAGCCTCCTCACTGGTATTTGAGCTGAATTCGTTGTTTTTTAAAAAATATATTTCACATTCAATTCACAGACATAACAAGCATTTCCATAACACAGCACAATAAAAAAGATTTTGAGTTCCAAATTTTTATCTCTCCCTCCTCTGTAACATGTACAATCATGTAAAACATATTTTCACATTAGTCTTATTATCTCTCCTTTCCCCCCTTGCCTAGAGCAATCTATTCTAAAGCTTATTTCTGTTTCTTTAAAATTTATGTTTGTCCACTGATGCTCACATGCTTGTTACAAGCCATGAGGTAATAGCATTAAATGGCTGGTCCAGTTCTGGAGCTGAAAAACACCTCTGGGGGCACCTAGTCTAATCCTCACAAAGAGAAAACTGAAGGTAAGGGAATTTAAATGATTCTTTGTAGATCACAGTGCCAAAGCGTGAAAGGTAGAATTTGAACCCAAGCCATCTGACTCCAGACAGCTAGGTCAATTGGTCTGGATTGTGGTACAACAATAAGGTAAAGTTATGGTGAAGCCAAAAGAGTATTGGTCTAAATTTATTTAATTTGCTCAAAGGATGTTGGGAGGGAGGTTATGATAAACTACAAAAAGAATATAATAGAATCTCTCTTTCTAAATGGTGTGGAAGAAGAAATGGGGGGGTTAGTTTCTAAGAGAGAGCTGGTTTGACAAGAAGCAGAATCCTTTTATGGATAAAAAGTACAATAACTCTCTTAAATTACACCAAAAAAATTAGACTAGAGAAATTTAGACCATCATGAATTCACTGCGCTAAAAATGAATTAATTAGTGGTGTTAAGGGGAATAGAGTTAGCGTGTGGTATGCCTTTCCTTAAAGGGGAGTCTCCTTTCTATTATTTAATTTTGTACTGCATATACCAGGGGCCCATCCAGGCCAGAGGAAAACTCTGGAAAGCCAGACTCACTGGGCTGCCTGAAGGCAAGAAATGGAAAAAAAAAATGTGGTAGGATCACCTAAGACAGAGTAGTCAGCTTTCCTGTTACAGTTAAACCAAACTACTGATTGCTGACTGCTATAATATCTGCACAACTACTTGCTACCTTTCTTGTCTTTCCCCAAAACAAAATAGCTAAGAATTGATTAGCTTTTCTCAATTATTTGGAAGAAAGATGATTATTTTATAGCTGTACCTTTAGAAGTTTTGTGTTACCATAATAGGGTATAGATAGGCTTGAAATTTTTATCGGGACAATGTAAGATTTTCTTTCCCTAGGGAAATTCTACTTTTGCTCAACTTTATATAACTGTATCTTTTAAAAATGCACCAAGAATGTTCCAACTGTCCCCAAATCAACCTTTAATTCCTTCTGTCTTGTCACTCTGTACTACCCCAAGGGAGTGTGTCCTTGTCTCTTCTCTTCTTCTCACTGTTGGGGAGAATGTTATTATTCAAATTCTCATTTATTCAAATTTAGCCTTCCCCCTTAAATGACACAGTTTGGAAAAAATTCCCCTCTGCTCTCTCCTGAAATGACTTGTTGTATGCCATGACGTTGTTAGCTCCACTTCCATGATATCATTCACCTCTCTCCTGTGATAACACTTGTCAGTGGTTTCTTTTAGCATCTCATTTATGGTATCACATAAGAATTTTCCTCCTTTTCCCCCAGCTCATCACACCATGAGACCACTGAGTACTTCACTTTCAAAGGTTTATAAAGGAATTTTCTGGGGGAAAAAAATTCTTACCTGGACCTTGCCAAAAATGCATATCCTTTCTCTTTATTTTAAGTTCATCACTTCCCTGCCTGAGATGAGAGGTATGTTTCATCTTCAGTTCTCTGGATTCATGTGGTATTTACTTGAATTCTAAAATCTTTCAAAATCATTTTTCTTTATACTGGTGTTGTGATAGTATAAATTGTTCTCCCACTGCTACTCCTCTTTGCAGCAGCTCATTGATGTCTTCCCAGTTTTCTCCAAACCTGTCCATTTCATCAATTCTTGTGCAACAATAATATTGTATTATATTAATATCCCATGATTTATTTAGGAGAACAAGTCCTTACTTTCCTATATAAATGTTAGTTTAGATAATAATAATTATAATAACCACTATTATTATTATGTATACTTCTTATAAAAAGTTTCTTATTGTAATATTCTGTTATGGTCATGTACTCCAATTTGATAAGCGTTTGTTCAATTGATAGAAATCTACTCTGTTTACCATTCTTTGCAGTTGTTTTTTTCATTGATCAAATCATGATCTTCTTCTTACATACCTGATATTTTCCCCTCTATCAAATACTGGGTTTTTCCAAACACTAAGTTCCATTTTTTCTGATTCTCCCTTGTGTAGTCTGTTCCAGTATTTTCTCTCTTTTGTCAACAACATAAAGTTATTTGATAACCGTTGCTTTATTTGAGGTGAGGACATGCTATTCTTTCTTCTCTACTTCTTGTAATAATTTCCATTGATATTCTTGATCTTTTGCTTTTCCAAATGAATTTTGTTACTATTTTATCAAGATCTATAATGTATTCTTTTGGTCAGTTGATTGCATCAAAAGGGTATACTAATTTTGATACATTGTCATTTTATTATACTAACAGGGTCTATCCATGAGCATTTAATATTCTTCCATCTATTTACATTGTTTTTATTTCTTTAAGGGACATTTTGTAATTTGAATGTATATGGGTCTTTTGTGCAGTTTGGTAGCTTGATTCCAAGATATTTTATACATTTATAGTTATTTGGAATGCAATTTCTTTTTCCATTATTGCTTAATAGTTTTTGTTTTTATTTTCCCATTAGCCAGTTTTAGAATTTCTATTTTGCATTGAGGAAAAGGGTTTTACTTCAATCAGTTATCTAAGGGGAAAGAAACTTTGGACTATATTGTGTTAACTGAAAAGGAGCTCCAATTTTGCTTATGTTTATTATTTAATTGAAGATAAACACACATGTGGACCATGTCTCAAAGTATAGGCGTTTTATAGATCGCTTATCTCTAATCCTACTTAGGAGGGAATTAGAATTAATTGGAATTGCAGTTGAAAATTAATTGGAGTAAAATTCTTTTTTGAGAAAAGCAACAAGACTAGATAAATATATTGTGTGAAAAGGTTTTCAGAAGCCTACCTTCTATGATTTTTAAAATATGTAGTTTGAAATTCTCAATCGTTTGATTTTTTATTTTAATGTTTTATTCCATTTACATGTAAAAATTTTTTTGCATTCCTTTTTTAAAAATTTGACTTTCAAATTCCCTCTCTCCCTTCATTCACTCTTCAAACAAGAAGGCAAGCAAACATGCAAATCATATTTCCATATTAGAAATGTGAATAAAATAACCCAGATAAAAAACAAAAACCTGGAAGAAAAATAAAGTTTAAAGAAGTATGCTTTGATCTACATTCAGATTCCTTTAGTTCTTTCTTTTAGGTGAATAGCATTTCTCTCCTAAGTGCTTAGGAATTGTCTTGGATCATTGTATTGCTGAGAATAGCTAAGTCATTCATAGTTATCATCTTACAATACTGCAGTGTTGTTGCAGTTCTGCTCATTTCATTTTGCAACAGTTTATGTAAGTCTTCCAAACTGTGCATACCCTTTCATCCAGTTATACTAGTACTAAGTTAGTATCCCAAATAGAGAAAAAACAAAATGAAACCAAAAAAAGGAAATGGTCTTTTATGTACAATAATATTTATATCAGCCCTTTTTGTGGTGGCAAAGAATTGGAAATTGAGGTGATGCTCATCAACTAGCAAATGATTAGACAAGTTGTGGTGTATGACTTCGATGGAATACTATTGTGCAATGAGAAATGGAAAAAAAACCCTGTAACAAATTTCTCTCTAGAATATTTGAATTCATTGAAAACTGTACCAAAATTGCTTCAGTGTGACAATTTTCTCAGATCCCCTACAACATTTTCATTTTCCTTTATTTTTTATAATATTAGCCAATCTGACTGCCTGTTCATATCTTTATCCTTTTACCAATTGGGGAACAATTTGTCTTCTTACAAATGTGATCCAGTTCATTGTTTATTTGAGAAATGATGCCTTGATTACAAAGAGACTTCTTTAAATTTTTCACACTTCTTTCCCTTCATCAAGAATGATAAAGTTCAGAGTAACAAGTATCATTTTCCCATGTTGGAATGTGAACAGTTTAACCTTAATTGAATTCCTTATGATTCTTCTTCCATATTTACCTTTTAAGCTTCTCTCATATCATATTTGAAAATCAATTTTTTAATTCAACTCTGGTCTTTTGACCAGGAATGTTTGAAAGTCCTCTATTTCGTTAAATTCCATTTCCCCCGAAGTTATGCTGGATAGGTGATTCTTCCCTGCAATCCTAACTCATTTGCCCTCTAGAATATCATATCCCAACCCCTTTGAGTCTTCAATGTAGAAGCTGCTAAATCTGATGTGATCCCAACTGAGGCTCCACATTATTTGAATTGCCTTTTTTTCTGGCTGCTTCCAATATTTTCTCTTGACCTGGTACCTCTAGAATTTGGCTATAACAATCTTTGAAATTTTCATTTGTGATATCTTTGAGGAGGTGAATGTGGATTCTTTCAATTTCTATTTTACCTCTGGCTCTCGGATATCAAGGTAATTTTCCTTGATAGGTTCTAGAAATATAATGTCTAGGCTCTTCTTTTAATCATGTCTTTAATGCAGTACAATAAAGCTTAAGTTTTCTTTCCTCTATTTTAAAAGTCAGTTGTTTTTCAGATGAGATATTTCACATTATTTTCCTATTTTTTTATTACCCTGGTTGTGTTTTATTGTTTCTTGATGTTTCATGGTGGTATTACCTTCCACGTGCCCAATCCTAATTTTTTTTTGGAATTATTTTCTCCACTGAGCTCCTGTGCTGCCTCTTCCATATAACCAATTCTATTTTTTAAGGACCTATTTTTTCAGCAAATTCAGTACATTTTTTTTCCATTTGGCCAATTTAAAAAAAAAATCTTGTTTTCATTGAATGTATGTATGTATGTATGTATATATATATATATATATATATATATACATATTATATATATGTATACATATATAATATGTATACATATATATACACACACATATTATGTATATTACATATATATAATATGTATACATATATATACACACACACATTTTATGTATACACACACACACACACACACACATATATGTACACATATATATATATTTCTATTTGGTTAATTGGCTTTTTAAGGAGTTCTCTTCAGTGGAGTTTTGTGCCTCTTTTTTCATTCCAGGTTTTGGTGTTTTTCTTTCCAGGATTTTCCCCCGTCTGAAGAATACCAGATGCTGAATGAGGAACAATTGAAGGACCTCTGTTGTTTTTGGAAGCCAGGCCAAGAAGTGCTGACCAGACATGATTCTCTGGATAGAGTAAAAGCAGTGATTAGAGGAAAATATATCTTAAATGCCTATATCAACAAATAGAGAAAGAATAGACTAATTAATTTGGGATGCAATTTAAAAAAAACATAAAATTAAATATTGAATTGGAAATCCTAAAAATTAATGGTGAGTTAAATAAAACTGAGAGTAAAAAAAACCATACAATTAGTAAATAAAACTAGGTGTTGGTTTTGTGAAAAAAAAACACAGTAAATAAACAATTGGTCAATTTGATTCAAAAGGAGAAGAAAACCAAATCACTAGTATTAAAGATGAAAAGAGTGAATATACAACTAAACTGAACTTAAAACAATTGTAAGGAGTTATTTTGCCCAATTACATGCCAATAAATCTAACAATTTAAGTGAAATGGAAGAATATTTACAAAAATATAAATTGCCTCAATTAGCAGAAGAATGAGTAGAATATCTAAATAGACCTATTTTTGAAGAAGAAATTGAACAGGCCCTAAATAAGCTTCCTAAGAGAAAAGCACTGGGACTAGATGGATTTACAAGTGAATTTTATCAAACCTTTAAAGATCAACTAATTCCAATATTAAATCAATTCTTTAGAATAATATGTAAAGGACAGATCTTACCAAATTCCTTTTATGAAACAGACATGATACTGATACCTAAACCAAGAAGAGTAAAAACAGAGAAAGAAACTTTGTAGAGCAATTTCATTTATGAATATGGATGCGATAATCCTAAATAAAATACTAGTTAAAAGTTTACAATATTATATCACAAAGATTACATATTATGATCAAGTGGGATTTATACCAGGAATTCAGGGATTTTTTTTTTAATGTAAGGAACGCTATTAACATAATTGATTATGTTAATAATAAAAGTAAACAATTCATGACTTCATCAATAGATGCAGAAAAGTCTTTGATAAAGTTTAACACACATTTTTATTAAAAACAGTTGAAAGAATTGGTACAAATTGATTTTTCCTTAAATTGATAAATAAAATTCATCTTAAACTATCAGTAAGCAATTTTGTAAGAGTGATAAATGATAACCCTTCCTAGTAAGATCACTCTTGAAACAAGACTGCCCACTGTCGTCAATATTATTCAAGATTGTACTTGAAATCCTAGCAATAGCAATAAGAGAAGAAAAAGAAATTGAAGGAATCAGAATAGGTAATAAAGTAATAAAGTTATCTCTTTTTGCAGAAGATGTGGTGATGTAGTTAGAAAATCCCAAAGACTCAACTAAAAAGTTAGTTGAAACAATGAATAATTTTAGCAAATTAGTATGATATAAAGTAAATCCACAGAAATTATCAGCACTCCAATATGTAACAAATAAAACCCTGTAGGAAGAGATAGTAAAACTAACCCATTTAAAACAACTCTAGAGAGTATAAAACACCTGAGAATACAGCTGTCAAAACAGATTCATGAGTATATAAACAAAATAATAAAAACTTATTATACAAGTAAAATCTGTTTGAAATAATTGGAAAGATATTAATTTTCATGGGAAGGCATGGCCAATATAGTAAAAATAACACTTTTAACTGGACTAATTTATATATTCAATGCCATCCAAATTAAATTGCCAAAAATATTCTTACCGAATTAAAAAAAAAATTCATTTGGAAAAAGGAAAAGTGAAGAATATCAAAGAAAATAATGCAAAAAATGTAAAGGAAGGGAATTTAGCAGCATCAGATCTTAAACTATATTATAAGGCAGTAATTATAAAAACTATCTGGTACTGGTTAAGAAATTGAAAGTGGATCCATAGAATAGAATAAGCATCTATTTTACAGCAGGAAATAAGCATAATAACTTTGTATTTGACATGTATGAAGTCTTAAGATTTGGGGATAAGATTTTGGTAAAATTTTTGAGAAAACTAGAAAGCAGAATGGTAGAAACTGGGCATAGACAATATCTTACACCATTTACCAAAATAAGGTCAAAATGGATATATCACGTAGATATAAAAAGTTATTTTATGAGAAAATTAGAAAGACATGGAACCTTTACTTATCAGACTTATCGATAGGTGAACTTTTATGAATAAACAAGAGACAGAGAGCAAAGTTAGGCATAAAATTAATAATTTCATTTTACATGAAATTAAGAATGTTAATTTTTACATTACAATAACTTAATTTAACTTTAAGAAAACTATTCACTTTAAATACATTAAACTAAATTAAAAAGTGTTTTTAAAAATAGAACATATGCAGCCAAGATCAGAAGAAAAACAGAAAATTGGGGAAAATGTTTTATAGACAGTTTGTAAGATAAAGGTCTCACATTTAAAATATATGAAGAACTTTGTCTAATATTTCAGAATATGAGTCATTTCTTAATTGCAAAATGGTCAATGGATATGAACAGATAATTTTCTGAAGAAGAAATCAAAACAACTTACAATCATGGGAAAATTGCTCTAATCATCATTGATTAGAGAAATGAAAATTAAAACTATCTTGAGATATCATTTTACACCTATGAAACTGGCTAAAATGATAGAAGGGGAAAGCAACAAATGTTGGAGGGGATATAGAAAAATTGGGATGCTAATTCATTCTTGGTGCAATTGTGAACTGATCCAACCATTTTGGGGAGTAATCTGGATTTATGCCCAAAGAATTATTAAGCTACCTATATCCTTGACCCAGCAATACCTCTATTTGGTCTATTTCTGAAGATAATTAGGGAAAAGAAAAAGAATTTATGCATCTAAAATGTTTATAGTAGTTCTCTTTGTAGTTGCAAAGAACTGGAAATTGCAAGGATACACATCAATTGTGGAACTGCTGAAGAAGTTGTGGTATATGGTTGTGATGGAATAGTGTTGTGCTGGAAGACATTATTAGCTTGATGGTTTTAGAAAAAAGACGGAAACACTTGCATAAAATAATGAAGAGTGAAATGAACAGAAGGAAGAGAATGTTGTATACAGAAACACCAGTATTGTTTTATGAACAATTTTGAGGAAATAAGTTATTTTGTCTATTATAAATACCCAAAATAGCTATAAAGAATATATGAAGAAAGACGCCATCTGCATCTAGAGAAAGTACTGATGTATAGAATAATTTTATGTACGTACATTTATTTGCGTAAATGATAGCTATCTCTAGGGTGGGGAGGGAAGAAAAAAAGGAAAAGTAATTAAAAAAATCTACATGATAAAAAAGAACCAGAGGGCAAAATAGAATTAGAAAAAATACAGTGGTGATCTCTTGAAAGAAAACCCCAAATTAAAACTGCCAGGAATATTACAGCCAAAATCCAGAGCTTCCAAGTAAAAGGGAAAAAATCATACAAGTAACCAGAAAGAATTCAAGTACTGAGGAGTTCAAGTCAGGATCACAGATAATTTAACAGCCCCCTGTATAAAAAAGTGGAAAGCTTGGAATAAACTATTACTAAAATTTACAGCCAAGAACATCTTACTCATCAAAACTGAATAAACCCTAAATGGAAAAAATATGGATCTTTAATTAAATGGAGGTCTTTAAAGAATTTGTGATAAAAAGACCAGAGCCATGAAGAGACAATGAAGGTCAAATCACATGAAGAGAAACAAAAATGCAAACATGAATGCAAAATTTCATTTCTTTGAAACCATCTCCTAGAGACAGCTAGTGGTACAATGGGTAAGACTTTGGGCTTGAAATAAGGAAAATCTGAATTCAAAACTGGCCACAGACATCAGCTTTGTAACTCTGGGGTAATTGAGTTAATTTTAGTTTGCCTTGGTTTCCTTATTTGTTATAGGATTGTAGTTAGGATAAAAAGAGATTTTAAAAAGCAGTTAACACAATTCTGGGAATATAATACTCACTGTATGAATTCCTACTACCTTCTTTCCTCTCCCTCTCTCCCCTTCTCCTTTTGTCATAAACATAAACATAAAGACTAACCAGGGACAAACTTCTTACATTTAAATATGGGAAGGCTGTGTCCCTATGAAGGAAGTCTAATTAAAAGAAGGTGAGAGTGGTTCTGTTATGTCTTAATAATCCTAAGAGAAGAATGGAGAGGGGAAGAAGAACATTCACACAACAGAGAAAGGGAAAGAAAGATGAGAGAAAATTATGTCACATAATTAGGGTGTACAAGTAACTATTTATATAAAAAAAACCACCTGACCCTTGTCCCTTATTTTCATCTGAACTGTTTAAATAAAGGAAGAAAACTCAGACACACACACAGAGTTGAGTACAAAATTTTAGAAGACCTGAGTGAAAAGGTCAGAAAATAGATTACAGAGGGATGAGGAGTGCCTTAAAGGAAGGTAGTGAAAAGGAAAAGATTTGGAAAGATAGCTTGAAGATAACAGAGGGTGAGAGAGCCTTTTCAGGCTTAAGAGTCCAAGATATATTTTGTAGGAACAGAAATTTAACTATATTCTATAAGATGCTTTGAATTGTTCTTTTTCCTACCAAATATGTAGCAATGACAGGACAATTCAAATGTAAGGTCTGTAGTAAGGGAAGGAAAAAAACAGAAACAGAAATGAAAAGCCAGGTCATGCTTTACAATATACAAAATTCGACAATCTCAGATGCTGATTGGAGGATAACTTGTGTAAAAATACAAGCCAGCATTCTAATGGTCCCTGGTGAGACTTACTTTTTCTCCAGTAAGTAAAGAATTAATGCAAAATGGACATAAGACAGAAAAATGTTGTCTCGGCTGACATCACTGTATACAGTAGGTGGCAGCAGACTTGGTTGCTCTGGGATGGAGTTCTCTGTAATCTGAGGCTCAGGCTGTACCCTTTCCCCAGATACTATAGAAGACATATGTATTTCCTAGGGGATATGGTGTCACTGTGTAACCGCACACAATGAGTCCTGAGAAACAAAACATGGGACTTTTTCGAGCATCCTGGAGACTCAGGGGGCTTTCTCATGCCTGAGCATTTTGTGCTTCAATTCCTCCAGCTCAGAGGGACGTAAGCATGGTTGTCATGGTAAGTTTTTTAACCCTAACTCTCCAGGGAAGAAAAATGAATGCACTATGCACTTTTAAGTTTATTAACATTCTTCTTTATCCTTTTTTTGTCTAAACAATGTAAAAAATCAATTAAAGTCAAGCCCTGATTTGGAGTGTCTGCTGATTTCTGAAGTAAAAGTGCTCACATTGAAAACTTCACAATGACCTGTCTCATGCCAACAAAGCATGTCCTGCATACAAGGGATGGTGAATAGGTTTGGGGGTACATAGTCCACATGGAATCCAATTACAAAGGGAATGAACAAAAAGTAGCTCTATAAGCAAGCAGAATTGGCAGGAGTAGGCTCAGAAATCCCACAAAAAGCATCCCAAGGTAGATCCAATATCTGCTGAAGAAAAAAAATGCAAAAGCTTAGAGTGCTTTCCTAATTAGAAATGGCATTGAGATAAACTGGGAAAATAACAGCAACATAGAAAAGCCTAATGAGCAATCCCTTGGTATTGAAGGTAGATTGGAGTGATGGAGAAAGATAGACAGTGAGTCCTTACCAATGACATTTGAATTCTCAGTGTTACTAACCTCCTTCAGGGTTTTAGAACTAATTCTGGGGGAAACTTCTCTGTGCAGCTCTGGAGGGGACTCATCCCACTGGGAGGCAGTTGCTCTTCCTCACAGTAAACAGAGGAAGACATGAAAATCGGGCTCCTCCCTCTAAGGATGAAAACCAGCAAAAACCTGTGTCTGTAGCTCTGGGAGAGGAGCCATTGTCTCCTAAGGATTGACATTATAGAGCCTGAACAATGGGTTTTGGACTGAATGGAATTTTCATTCTGACTCTTTTACAAGGTAGTTTTGTCTTTTGTTTGTTTTTTGACCAAGGATACACTCTTTGAAGTGCTGTATTTGTGTGACTATTGTCTTCAATGACTTTGTTTGCAGGTGTCCATTGTGATGTTCAGCTGGGGAGTCTGGGGGTGATGTGAGACAGCTTGGAGGATCTCTTAGCCTTTCCTGAAAAGCTTCGGGATTAGTTTTTAGCAGCTATGGCATGCAGTGGGTCCACCAGGTTCCAGGGAAGGGGCTGGAGTGGCTTGCATATATTTATAGTAATGGAGGAACCACATACTATGCAGATTCTGTGAAAGGCCGATTCACCATCTCCAGGGACAACAGCAACAGTGTGCTGCACCTGCAAATGAATTCCCTTAAAGCTGAGGACACAGCCATGTATTACTGTGCAAGAGACACAGTGAGAAAAAGAAGTATGGGACCAGACATAAACCTCCTCATTCAGACAGGCCACGTGGAGAATGACTTAGAGGGGGAACTCAAGGGCACAGAGCACAGGGAGAGTACTTAGAATAACAGCTGAAGCATCCAAAGATAGGAATTCCAAGATGAAAAATGGACCTCTTATACTGCAACTTGGGATTGAGACCTTTGAGCTAGATATAATACTGAAAGGTTATTCTTTATTCTAATGTGATAGGTTAGTAAAAAGGATTCCAGGGGAGGGAGCATGTTTATTATAAAGCCTGGCATATGGCCAGAGATTATTACACACTTTTCTATATCCTTCTTTTCCGTTGCCTGGAGGAAGGGAAACTGATGTGGGGAAATTCAAGAAACAGAAGAGGGTTGAGGAGGAACACGTGGACAAGGGTGAGTAAATCCCCACCAAAAGAACCCCAATTTGAAAGAAAATCATCCCTAAAAAAAGAGACAAATAAAATTGGGGTGCATGTCTCCACAGTTTAATTTTGCAAGCTGGCTTGACATGCATTGAATGGGAATTCACTCTAAAACTGGGCCCCCTAAAGGAGGCAGTTTAGAACTGGCTCGAATCAGATTTTTGGGGTGCAGCCTTATGTGCCCTTTGAAGGGTAGATGTTCCCAAGGGATGCCAATCAACTCTGAGAGGTGGGCCATATTAAAATGAGGGTCTTTCAGTATGTGACAAAGATCACTCAGTTCTGGTCAAACAGGCATCAGTTTCCATATCACCTGTCTTGACAATAGGAGGAATCTGCATTCTCCCAAACCTTTGTAGGCAAGGTAATGAGCAGGAATAGACTCATTTAGATTACATTCTGTATTTTTTTAAGATTCATTAATTTATTTATTTTTAGTTTTCAACATTCATTTCCACATAACTTTGAGTTCCAAATTTTCTCCCCTTCTCATCCCTCCCCCAGGTCCAAGACAGTGTGCATTCTGAATGCCCTTCCTCTAATCTGCCCTCCCTTTTATATACCCCCCTTCTATTATCCCCTTCTTCTTGTATTTTCCTGTAGGGCAGAATAGATTTCTATACCCCATTGCCTGTACATTTCCCAGTGCATGGAAAGAAAATCTTTTTAAATTTGTTTTTAAAACTTTGGGTTCCAAATTTTCTTCCTTCCCTCCTCCCCACCTATCCTCATTGAGAGGGCAAGCAACTCGATATAGGTTTTACTTATGCAGTCATGCAAAACACTTCCATAGTAGTCATACTGTGGAAAACTAACTACATTTTCCTTAATCCTAAAAGGTTTGGCCCAGGCAGAGATGATGAATTTGAATCAGTGCTGTCAGGGTGTCATCATTTCCCCCAGGCAGAATAGTACAGAGAAACATTTTAAGATTTAATGTAATTACAAATCACACCAACAAATATCTTTACCATAGTCAATATTTCTGTAAGGTTAGATGTAATAAGATCTTCCTACAGGTTAATCCTGAAAGGCAACTTTCTCTCTTGGTTTTCAAATCAATCTAAAAATGTTCATTTTCCATCCTTTTACTTAAAACAAAATCAAATTTCCTATCCCCCTTCAACATGATTAAACCATAAGAAGCTGACACAAAGGTACCCAGAACAACTATCCAAGGATGGGGGAGCTTAAGGAACATGGACTTGCTGTGGACAACCCCACCCCTATCTGTTCCCAAACTAATAGTTTTTCCTACCTGCCATAATCTTTCTAATCTTTCCTAATCTTTCAAACCCATTACTCACTCTACCTCCACTGTCCTTTACATTCCAAATTCATATATATATATGTATAACATATATATTATATAACACGTATATAGTATGTGTAATGTATATTATATATGTGCAACATATATAATATATATGTAATATATATATGTGTGTATATAGTATATATATATAATACATATGTAATATTATACACACACATATATATATATATATATCACTTTTTGTCCTGCTTCTCCTCACTCTGTTAGAATCTGGAGGAAGTTCATGCCTAACAATTTACACTTCAAGAGAATTGTATTTCTTCCAGACGCCCTTCACAAACAGCTTTATAATGTTAATGCTTAAAAAACACAAAAAAAACCCCCTTATTTTTGCAGTTCTAAACACATTGCGAAGACAGGTCTTATCAGTCTAAAAGCTACCTATTAACTGATACTGTCTTCAACTAACTTTTGGGAGAATCTCTCCCTGCTTTTTGATTAAATTACTCGTTTTCTAACTTTATTCTGGTATCCCAACTTGGCCAGGGTTGGGACTCGTCAAAAAGAGTCTTCATCTCCCAGTGAAAGGCTAAGGGGGGAGCTCTTTCCCAATGTTCTTTCTCTAATGGCACACCTTAGAAGGTCCTTAGTTTTTCTGGGTGCATTTTAAATCTTTAACCACAATCATGAAACATTTTACAAACACACACAGAGACAGAAACAGCTTGACAAGACAAAGTGCACATGAATCTAATATTCTTAATTTTTTTTTTTAGGATTAATTTGTTTTTAAGATCCTTCAACCAATTCAGATCATAATACAATTTACCTGTCAAAAATCTCAGTTATCATGTGCCAATTGACTCTGCCTTGACTAGCTAGTTATAGAGGATAACCTTCAGAGAAGTCCTTCATATGTGGCCTTGACCTCCAGAGTTAGCTTAGAGAGAAAAATGGACTGCAACCTAAAAACAGGAAGTCCAATAGATAAGGAACAGGGATTTGGGGGACAAGATTCATGTGCTCTTCAGGGTTGGGACTTCAGGAGGAAAGTCTGCGGGTGCTCAGACCCAGTGCTGTTGAATGACAACTTCAAATCCCAGTCCAAAATCTGAGTAAACAGCACCATTTGTTGTGAAACCCCCAAAATGAACCCCAATTTGAAACAGAATCATCTCTAATAAAGAGACAAGTTAAGATTTGTTTTTGCTTTTCCTTTGTCTGATAAAAGAATTGCTAGCCCTGCTTTTTAAATTTAGCTGAAGCATAATATATTCTACTCCAGTCTTTTACTGGCTTGAATTGCATTTTTGGGGTACAGCCTTATATGCCCTTTGAAGAGTAGGTGCTGTCTATGGATGCCAATAAATTCTGGGAGGTGGGCATTATTAAAATGAAGGTCTTTCAGTATGTGACACAAATCACTTAATCCTGGTCAAAGACATAAATTTCTGTATCACCTGTCTTGACAATGGGAAAAAAACATCAATATTCCCCCAGACCTGTCTAGGCAACATAATGAACAGAAATAGACCCAGTTAGATGACATCTTAATGTCCTTCTGAAAAAGGACTGAACTTTGAAAGAAAGGGGCATAGGGACCTCTGCATTTCCAAGATAGTGATTACTAAGAAATATCATTTTTTCACAGCTGAAATAAAGGTAAAATAGAAGCAGGGATAAAAAGATTTTTAAGGTAACAGTCTCCTAGATTTTTTTCAGTTTTTTGCTCAATTACTACAATCTGTTATCTTTGAAATGTAAATCATACAAGCATACCTTTTTTAAATTTTTTTTCCTCCAATTACATGTGAAAGCAATCTTTAACTTTGTTTTTTAAAGGTTTGCGTTCCAGTTCTGCTTCTGGGAGCCAAAATGATGGAGTAAGAAGTAAGTGGCTCTTATCCTCCCTCAATGACCTGTGAAAGCCTAGAAAATATTGACCCAGGAAAAAACCTGAGCCAGCAAAAACACAGGGCACAGAACCTTGTACCCCAGGAAGCTTGGCTGATTAATTGGAAAGGCCCCTTTTGCTCTGGAGGAGGTAGAACAGTACAGTTCTGGAGGCTTCCCAGCAAGCCAGTGGCAAGCCCCACCTCAGCATACCAGGGGGAGATCCTGAGACCGAGATTGTTGGAGCAGCCAAGTAACAACACCAGGAGACCCCAAGAGCCTGAGTACAGTCAGGGGAACTAGTAGACACCAGCTTGGAAGACCATCATGGGTGATGGAGTTCTCCAGCAGCAAAATCAACTAGCAACTCAACACAACTTTGGGAAGCAGAACTCCAGAAGGCAAAGCTCCGGGCTGACAGACATCTATCAGCATGAAAACATCCCTATGCAAGGCCTGGACCAGCAAGAGCCAGACATTCAAGGTGAAGGCTTGGGTGAGCAGGGAAAGAACCTTGAGTAACTGACCCCTGTCACTCCAGCAAGAGAGCTCACCACTTTTCTTTCTTATTTTTTTTCATTGTGATTTATCAAGAATCACTTACATATGCTTTTGAGTTGATAATTTTTCTCCCCCTTCTTCCCCCCACCCTCCCCAAGATGGCACACAATCTGATATAAGCTTTATATTTACATACCCATTAAACATATTTTCACAATAGTGAAGTTGTAAGTAAAAATTAAAACCAATAGGAGGAAGCATTAGAAATATGAAAGAAAACTCAACAGAAGGTAAAAATAAGTGATAGCGATTCGACTTCCATAGTTTCTAGTTCTTTTAGTTGTATGCCTAATTCATTGATCTCTTCTTTTTCTATTTTATTTATGTAAGCATTTAGAGACATCAAACTTCCCCTAAGAACTGCTTTCACTGCAGTCCGTAAGTTTTGGTATGTTGTCTCATTGTTGTCATTCTCTTGAATGAAATTATTGATTCTTTCTATGATTTTAATAATCAAATGAGGGAGTTAAAAGAGTCCTTCAAAAATACAATTGGCCAATTGGAAAAAAAATACACTGAAGAAAACAAGTCCCTAAAAAAATTGGCAATTGAAGCAAACTAGCATGATGAAGAAAACAAGTCCTAAAAAACAATTGGCCTGTTTGTTAGGGATCTATAAGGATATAGAGGGCCATAGGCTGTTCAACAGGTCTCACTGATGGGTGAAGGCCCCTCTTGTGCTGATCTTTGAGAAAAGGTCGCCTTGTTCGGTGCTGTATTGTATGGATCTGTAACAATCTTTAACTCCCCTACTTATTGTATAGTCATTAGCAGTCTATTCTGGGATTGGAGTCAGATAAATGCACAGGAAGTGCATGCACTGTCCTTGAGTTCGACATGGGCTATACGTCATTGTAACTTGAGAAAGAGTTCCTCTTATAGTACTACATAAGTAAGTGCTCTGCTAAAAATAAATGGAGTTGCTTCCATCTTGTCTTCCCCCTCATCAATGCGCATTTGAGATAAAAAATCAAGCTGGTCTTGATTCATCAGGTGATTGGGAAATCCTAGGCCCTAGGTAGGCTCTATAGCCAAGTGAACTAGTTGTGCACAACACCTGTTGAAGAAGGAAGTACAAAAACTAACAGAGGAGTATACTGAACAAAACAAGTCCTTAAAAAACACAATTGGCCACTTGAAGAAGGAAGTACAAAAACTAACAGAAGAAAATCTGTTAAAAACTAGAATTGAACAAATGGAAACTAATGTCTCTATGAGAGAGCAAGAGTCAGTGAAACAGAAACAAAAAAATGAAAAAATAGATGAAAATGTAAAATACCTCATCAGTAAAACAACCGACCTGGAAAATCGACTCAGGAGAGACAATTTAAAAATTATTGGACTACCTGAAAATCATGATGAAGGAAAGAGCCTGGACAGTATCTTTCAGGAAATCATAAAGGAAAACTGCACCGGAAGTCCTAGAACCAGAAGGGAAAATAACCATAGAAAGAATCCACTGATCACCACCTGAAAGAGATTCCAAATTGACAATGCCAAGAAATATAATAGCAGCATTCCAAAATTACCACATGAAAGAGAAGGTGCTGCAAGCAGCCAGAAAGAAACAATTTAAACATCATGGAACCACAGTCAGGATTACACAGGACCTTGCAGCTTCTACATTAGAAGACCGCAGGGCATGGAACATGCTATTCCGTAAGTCAAAGGAGCTTGGAATGCAGCCAAGGATCAATTACCCAGCAAAAATGAGCACCATTTTTCAAGGGAGGAGGTGGATATTCAACAAAATAGGAGACTTCCAAACTTTCCTGATAAAAAGACTAGAGCTCAACCAAAAATTTGTTCTTCAAGTACAGGACTCAAGAAGGACTTAAAAAGGTAAATGGGACAGAAGGATACAATATGTTGTTAATGGGGGGTGACTGTTTAAACCCCTACAAGGGAATATGAGACTTGCAATCCTTGAGAACTGTATTGTTATTACACCTTGTTAAAGGAGTATACATTAAGAGGGTGGCTATTAGTTGACTTTGATGTAATGATAAAAAAAATCTAATCAGATGGGTTGAATGGATCCAAATAAGTGGATCAATCTGATCTTAGAAAAGGTACTGAGAAAGGAGGAGGCAAACAAGGGTAAATTACATTACAGGAAAAGACACAAAATCCTATTACAGCAGAGGGAAAGAAGTGGGGGGGGAGCATTATTTGAACCTTACTCTCATCAGATTTGGCTCAAGAAGGGCATAATATAATCAGTTAGGTATAGAAATCTAACTTGCCCTATAGGCAGTGGGAGGGAAAAGGGGAAAAAAAGGGAGGGGGAAAGAAAAGGGAGGCAGGAAGGAAGGGAGGGAAGCAGCAGTAAGACTAAAGGGGAAGAAAAGGGAAAGGGATAATAAAAGGGGGAAGGGACTGAAGGAGGCCATGGTTAAAAGCAAAACACTAGTGAAGGGAGAAAGGAAAAAGGAGAAAGAAAAGCATAAATGGGGGGAAAAGGATGGAGAAAAAGACACAGATAGTAGTCATAACTGTGAATGTGAATGGGATGAACTCTCCCATGAAACAGAAACAGATTGTAGAATTGATTAAAGACCATAGTCCTGCAATATGTTGTTTACAGGAAACGCATTTGAAAAAGAGTGACTCCTACAGGGTAAAGGTAAAAGGCTGGAGCAGAATCATTTGATTATTAAAATCATAGAAAGAATCAATAATTTCATTCAAGAGAATGACAACAATGAGACAACATACCAAAACCTATGGACTGCAGTGAAAGTAGTTCTTAGGGGAAGTTTTATATCTCTAAATGCGTACATAAATAAAATAGAAAAAGAGATTAATGAATTGGGTATACAACTAAAAAAACTAGAAAAAGAACAAATTAAAAATCCTCAACTAAACACCAAATTAGAATTATTGAAAATCAATTTTTTTTTAAAGTCAGGAAATAGGCGCACACCCTGAACCAGGAAATAGGCAGAAATGGAAAATGACCATAGGTTCTTATTTTGGGGAAAGAGAAGATCAAGGCACAAATTCAGAAGAGGACAACATTGTCAAAATACCCACATCTGAAACCTCAAAGGGGAATATGAACTGGTCTCAAGCCCAAAAAGCCATCCTGGAAGGGCTCAAGAAGGATTTTAAAAGTCAAAAATGAGAGGTGGAAGAAAAATTGGGAAAAGAATTCAAAGGTATGCAAGAGAGACTCAATAGCTTAGAAAAAGGACAAAAATTAACTATAGAAAATAAGTCCTTAAAATTTTTTTTATACTGATTTTTTTCTCTCTCTTTTAAATCAAAGTTAACTAATGATTTATCTATTTTTGTTTTTTTCATGAAATCAACTCTTTGTTTCATTTATTAATTCAATGATTGTTTTTACCTTCAACTTTATTAATCTCACCTTCAGTTTTAGGATTTCCAATTTAGTATTTAATTGGGGATTTTTATTTTCATTCTTCTTATAATTCTTTTTAATTGCATAGCCAATTCATTAGTCTGCTCTTTCTCTATTTCGTTGATGTAAGCATTGGCAGATATAAAATTTCCTCTGATCACTGAGTTAGCTGTATCCCACAGATTTTAAATTTTAAAATACCTATTCTTAAAAAAAGCTCATTATTTTAACATGATATGAAGAGGAGGAGGAGGAACAGAAGGAGAACAACGAGTGCATGACTAAATCACAGTGAGTCTTTTGTTCATCTCACTTCACCATAGAGAAAAAGACAGAAAGATCTTTTGGTCTTGGGACTGCATTTGGCCTTGAGCACCATTTGTAGAGCCCTCTAATCCACAGAAATAGGCCATGCTGCAGGCAACCTAAGGTCTCAAATTCATATCAGGACAACTCAAAAGAGACTGGTGGTGTGTGGGACAGAAACTACTTACAAAAATAAAAACAAAGACTTAGATACCTTGAAAGCAGAAAGGTGTTTATTGCTTTCTCATGAGAAAGGACACACCCAATGTTGCTTAAGATGGTGCCAGCAAGGGAGTATGTGTGCTGGCTATGAGAAGCAAAGTTTTATAGCCCTAACGTGTGCCCCCTCCCACTCTCTTACCTTTCCCCCGTTGGCTGGGTACTCAAAGCTTACAATCTAAACGAGGCAGCTAATACACAATAGAAGTAAACATACCCAGTTTTGGGAACTACACTTATGCATATGCCAGGACGCTGGAACAACTGGGAACTGCCTGTGCTGACATGTATTTTTTGAGAAAGGTGTGATAATCCTTTAAGATCAATTGAGCCCCAATAAGGGCCAAAAACCTCAATTAATCCTTTTCTCTCTGAGTGAACTAAAAACACCCCTTCCTGTGTCAGCAAATTCCAGGACCAGATAGAACTGATCAACATTCTTCCTGTTCATTATCACTAAGCCCAGGATGTCTGGGACCAGATTATCTCTTGAATAATGGGACTTTTCTCATCTTGAGTTTCTATTGACAGTTTGACATTTTCCTGGTTTATTATATTTACAACCTATTCAATTAGGGAAATTCCTTTCCCATGCTATATGTTAAAAAAAAAGTATGGAGGCTGTATTTTTTGTAACACAGACATCCTGAGTCTGATCACTCTAAACTATATAAAACCTTTCTCATTTTGCTTAATCTCAGAGTCTGAATCACGTTCTGGCTTCCATGTCGACATGATTCTCTAGCTAAAAGGGAATAAACTATATAATCATGTATCACCTAACTTTTTTGCCTTCTTTAACCAAACTTTCAGGTCGACAGTAATGGTGCTGTGACATTGGATTGAAACTGAAGGAGTGGGAGAAAGCTCCAGCCCACCCTGGCAATGTGTTAGTGTCTCAGGCACCTCAGGATCCATTTTTCCTGGAGTCGTAACCTTGACGGGGTTGGGTAAATCTCTCCTATTTCTAGCTTCCATGGACCTCCCACTAGTTTGGTTGAAAGACAATTCCATTTAAGGTAGCTCTGGGGTCGGGGATCCAGTTGAGGTTCAGAAAGTCGGCAAATTGGCTATAGGTCACTCAGAACTAAAACTAAAAATCTGGCTAACAAGACCACTGCCTCTTATATGTCAAGGTATTGCCAATCTGGTGATCACTAGTACTGCTAGCGCTGATATCAGTTAACTAAAGGTAATCCCAAATTATGTTGGTCACAATATGAGGTTTTTATGACTGGTCAAAGTTACTTTATCTTAAAACCAAATTAAGTTTAAAGGCCAACAAAACATCTAGCCAGGCATGGAAATATTTTCATCATTGGGATGCTGAGATGGCTAAGGGAGAAGGAAAGGCAGAAGCCTCTTCCCTTAAGGCTCACAAAGCTGCTTCAGCACTCTTTCCCAGGCTCTGAATAATCCCCCTTCCCTCCCCTTTTCCCTTAAAGGCTATGGTCCTGACAGGGACTCAGATCCTCAAACTTAACTTTATTGGGACTTGCCCCTTTAAATCTGCAATCTCAGGAGCACTCTGAGGAAGGCTAGCAAGATCCAGTTACACTACCAGGTCTTGAATCCTTGCAAATTCCCCAGCCCCCTTTCCTCAGAAGAATAATAATAATAGATAATTCGTGTTAGGGGTTCTCTAACAAGCCTCTAATTCCCTCTCTCTCTGCCAGTAAGTGTGCACTGTGTCACTATGTCACTGTATTGTATTTGTCCCAGTTTGTCTGTCGGTGTTTATCTCTGTATCTGTACCTTATAAGATTTTAAATGCAGCCAGAGACTTCTAAGGGCTGCAGCTAGGGAAACAACAAACTGTAAAACTCCTTTCCTTGAAGGTGTAGGCCTGACCAGCCTAGATTTACAGTGAAAAGTTAGATACATCTTAGCAGATTCTGGAGGTTTTGAGAAATTGGGAAGCTGTTCATTTTGGGACTGTTGGAGAAAACTTCTGAGACTGGGGGTAATTCCAGGAGCTCACCCTCTGCTAAAACACCTCCTTCCAATCCTGATTCATCAGCATTCCCCACTCCCTCTGAATCATGTCTGGCTTCCATGTGGACATGATTCGCTAGCTAAAAGGGAATAAACTATGTAATCATGTATGACCTAACTTATTTCCTTCTTTTACCAAACTTTCAGGTCTACAGGTGAAACTCAACTCAGGGCTTAGGCCTAAGGAAACTGCACTTTAGGCCATTTCTCACAGTGGCAACTGGCAAATTTGTCACCCACTAACCGGTTCCAGGTCACAAATCCTAGCTAAACTGAACAGTGGAACTGGCCTCCCTAACTACTCCACATTTACCATTCCTCATCTTCCTCTTCCCCTGAAGGTCCTGGACTGTACCAAGGAGGAGCAGATTCCGAAGTGATCAGCAGCTGTCTGGCTACGAGGTTTGTGGGGAAAATCTAGGACAGAAATTCCATAGCAAATGGGTGATGATTTCCTACCTGACTGAATGCTGCTGAGTCCAGCAGATGTCTTCTGTTGTTCAGACCCCAAGCTAGGTCAGAAACTTACAGAGAGCTCAGAAAAAAAGGTGTAGGGCAGCAATCACACTTTACCCTGCATCAGACTATTTGGGCAGCACTGAAAGCTTGCAATCTTAGTCTCTGGAATAAGACAACACTTAATTTCCTCAAATACCCAAAAAGTCCAGCCAGATCATATCATCAAGTGCAAAATCATAAGATAAGCTTGAAGAAAGAGCAAACAAAAAACAGTCTCACAAAAAAAGTCATTATGTTCAAGACTTATTCAAGATACAAATCCAGAAGAAAATGATTCAAATTCACTGTTTGAGGTAAAGCCTCAAAGATTCAAAGAGAAACATATCTCAGGCCAAAAATTCAACTAGACTTCTTGGAAGAAAGTATGAGTTTTTTAAAAATAGTTTAACATTGTTTTAATCAATGACAGGAGAGTGCTAAAGGAAAACATGGAAAAGAGATGAAAAGTATGGATAAAGAATTAGGAAGAGAATGAACAGTTTGGAGAAAGAGTTAGAAAACCTGGCATAATAATTAAACACCTTTAAAATTAGAATGGAACACATAGAAGCCAACAGCTCCATGACACAACAACAAATATTATAGTCAAAATGTTGGAAATTAAACAATTTTTAAAAAAAATCCGACCTGGAAAACAGGTCTCTGCAGTCTGAGGCTCAGTTTATACCTGTTTCCAGATACTCACACATTTTTCAGAGGATCTGGTGTCACTGTCTCAACAAACACAGAGAGTCCTTCTAAGACACAAAACATGGGGAATATTGGAGGATCCAAGAAATTCAGTGGGCTTTATTATGCCCTGTCTGTTTTGTGCCTCCATTCCTCCAGTTCAAACAGGGATATGAGTCCGAGTGTGTTGTTAAGTTTTAAACAACCAGTTCTCTAAGGGAAAAATGTAAACATAATGCACTTTTAAATTTAATTTACATTATTAACATTTTCTCTCTTCCTTTCTTAAGTCTAAACAATCAAGAAAGAAATTAAAGTGAAGCCCTGATTTTCAGTGTCTGCTGATTTCTGAAGTATTAAAGTTCACACTGAAAACTTAACAATCACCTCCCTCATGCCAATAGAGCATACTGAATGTAAGGGACAATGAATGGGATTGGGGCTATATAATCCACATGAAATCCAGTTCCAGAAAGAATAAGCAGGCAGAAGTGCTTAGGAGTAGACTCTGAAATCCTCCCCCCTCCTCCCTCTGCCAAAAACCTCCCAAAAGATTCCTAAGGTAGATTCAATCTCTGCTGAAGAATGACAAATGCTTGGGGTGCCTTCTTATTCTGAAATGGCACTGAGATAAACTGGGAAAATATCAGACACATAGAAAAGCCTAATGAGCATTCCCTTGGAATTGAGAGTACATTGGATTCTCAGTGTCACCAACCTCCCTCGGGGTTTTAGAACCAATTCTGAGAGAAACTTCTCTGCAGCTCAGGAAGGGGACTCATCCCACTGGGATGGCAGTTGCTCTTCCTCACACTAAACAGAGAAAGACATGCAAATTGGGCTCCTCACTCTAGGGATGAAAACCAGCAAAAACCTGTGTCTGCAGCTTTGGGGGAGGAGCTTTTCATCTCTGTGGCCTTTCTGTCCTAAGGACTGACAATTTAGAGCCTGAACAATGGGTTTGGGACTGAATGGAATTTTCATTCTGACTATTTTACAAGGCAGTTTTGTGTTTTGACTAAGGAAACATTCTTTGAACTGTTGTATTTGTGTTACTGTTTTCTTCAATGACTCTTTCTTTGCAGGTGTTCATTGTGATGTTCGGCTGGTAGAGTCTGGGGGTGATGTGAGACAGCCTGGAGGATCTCTTATCCTTTCCTGCAAAGCTTCTGGATTCACTTTTAGCAGCTATGGCACGCACTGGGACCGCCAGGCTCCAGGGAAGGGGCTGGAGTGGGTGGCAGATATTTATGGTAATGGAGGAGCCACACACTATGCAGCCTCTGTGAAAGGGCGATTCACCATCTCTAGAGACCACAGCAACAGCATGCTGCACTTGCAAATGAATTCCCTTAAAGCTGAGGACACAGCCCTGTGTTACTGTGCAAGAGACCCAGTGAGAAAAAGGAGTGTGAGACAAGACATAAACCTCATTCAGACAGGCCATGTGGAGAATGAGTTAGACAGGGAACTCAACAACACCCAGCACAAGGAGACCAGTTACAATAACAGATGAAGAACTATGCTCACAAAGTTTTCAAGGTCCTTGGTTTCTTCCCATTCCCAGTGAACATCTATCTATCTATCTATGTATCTATGTATCTATGTATCTATCTATCTATCTGTCTATCTATCTATCTATCTATCCCCTTCTAACTTCTTCTGCTTTGATGGTAAATTCCCTGATGTCTAGATATCAGAACTCTGCCTCTTCCTGTACTACAGGGATTCACATTTCAGTGGCCTCAGGCTTTGCCCATGTGACTTGTGAAGGGAGAAAATGAATGGTATCGACTGGATGTCAGGACCTTTTGCTTTAAACCTGATGGAGTCCTATACATTTGGCTTCCTATTCAAGTTCTCTCTGTTCCCTAGCTTTCTAGTAGCACAGCATGCTGCCATACTCTTTGAAAGAGAGAAAAAATTCCATTTTCGGTATCTCCACCTCTGCTGCACACCTTGGAGTGGGAAGAAATTAGTGATGTTGTAAGCCTATGGGTCACGTTCTGCCACCCCTCCAAGGATTTAGGAGCTGGTATGAGCGGGAATTCTGAGGGAACATGTTGAGGATTAGGAATTATAAACCTTTTCTGCTGTTAGTTCATCAATTTGCTGCCTTGTTAGAGTGCTTAGCCTTTAGATGATGTTGATAGCTGAAATTGCTTTTACTTCTCATGCGTTATTGTTATATTGCAAACATTTGAGAGGTTATGAGGACTGGAGAAGATAGAGATTCCTTCATCTTGTTGGTCACATGACTAAGAATGTCTGATCAGATTTTGATGCAAATTTCTTTATCTTCTTGTTGAAGGAAATGTAAGGACTTTTGTCCCTGATATCAGGAATAAATTTGTGATTTCCAATGTAGCATCCCTGTCTTAGCCTACTCCTCCTAGTCACTTTCACAAGTCAGATATTCATGAGGTACCCCAAGTAGTTTGTAAGTCCACTCTCATGGGCCCAAACCAGTTGACACAATTAGTTCAAAGAAAAGACAAAAGTTATAGTATGAATTTTGTAACTATAAACATGAGGGACACTTTTCCACAAACACACACAGTCAGGGTGAAGAATGTGTACATGCATAGAACATGCGAGTTGAAAGATACACTTGAAGAATACACATGGTGAAGCCAGCTCAAGTCTCCACCACTTTAAGACTTTGATTTCCTTTTTCTTATTTTGAAACTTCCACATTTCTCTTTCTGGAACAGTATCTTTGCTGGACTGGTCTTACAATTGTATCCCCTGGCCAACATTTTTCCTTAGCTCAGCTTTGGGCAGCAGAGCTGACTCTCCCTCTGGTTACAGCTGGCTAGATTGCTTTTTTATATCAACCCAAGGGACATGGCTAATCTAGACCTTGCCCATGTAGTATCAGTTGCATTCATCATATGACCAAGTACTGTATTCTCAGGCTGATTAAAATTGTTCATCTCAACTGAGGGAGTAAAAATAAAATAAACATTTCTTTAAATTTCCTTACAAACAGTGAATGGGACACTCTCAAGTTTTGCAACCTTTGCTATCTGTGAATAGGACACATAGGGTGATCATCTTATGTCTGAAATGGGAAAAGTCTAAAATCTGAGACCCTTATACTAGCATGTGTGAAACAATGATTTATGAACTCAGCACTTGAAGAGGACTATTCTGAACTTTTCTCTTCTATAGCCATTGAACTCCATTCACAACTTAGAGTTATATTATAAATCATCCTTAATTTAGTAAACAATGGAATAAGAAGGAATCACTTCAAATGTGATCATAATAGCAGGTGAGAGAAAACAAAAGGCATGGCTGAGACCCCTCCTGCTTTGTGACAAAGATTCCATGCTATAATGGTGACCAAGAGAGGAATTAGTGGCTTTTTTCCCCCATGGAATTGAATCCTTCAAAATACTGATGATCTCTACAATATCTCTGAAATTACAAATCCTTCTTCTAAAAAAAAAGTGAAAGTGGAAGTGAAAATGAAAAAATGCGGCTGAGTATACAATTAAATTTGCAGTAGGTGGCAGTGTAATTCGATATTCTGGGTAATGAGAATGGTAGTTGAAACATGAAAATCATCTCCTAGATATCTGAACCATAGTGGCACCCTAAATCAGACTATTAGGATGATGTCACAGGGGAAAAAAGTTTCTGTCTCCTATTAAACAGGGTATGTCCTTCTGCTGCCAAGGTGTTTCTTGGAGGAGACTTGCAATTTTCTTAATGTACACTGTTACTTTAGATGAGTGAAATAAAAATCTAAGCTGCCTCTAGCAAGGTAATGGGGGAATATAACTGGGATTGTGGATAAATAATTTAAATGAAATGTAATTTTAGGTAAGGAGAAAGAAAAAGAAGACTCAGAAAACAGCATAGATGCCAAGAATCTAGACAAGAGACCCTGAGAAGAAAGTGATTCATAGAACGGATTCAATCTGTTGATCATTGGAAAAGTAAGATGGTTGAGAAGCTTTGACAATCAAAAATGAGACTGAGATTGACAAGTTTATCAGGAACACATAAAGGCCTAGTACTACTACTACTAGTCTCAGCCCAACTGTTTAGAGTTACTGAGGTGAAGTGGTGTGATTGATACTAAGTCAAAACCATCAGCTCTGGGAGCCTCAGAGTCACCAACATTCCCCAGTGCTTTGGAAGCAGCTCTAAGAGAACTTTCTCTTTGAAGTTCAGGAAAGAGACTTCTCCCTGGGAGTAAGAAGATGTTCTTCTTCTCTTTGAATAAAGCAAGACATGCAAATGGGGTCAAACCCTACTGGGATGAAAAGCAGTCCCAAACCTGTGCCTGTATCTCTGGGAGACAAGATGAAGCTCTGTGTGTCCTTCCACACAGAGGACTAACCTAGAAACTCACCATGAAATTTAAGCTGAACTGGATTGTCCTGTTGATTGTTTTCCAGGGTATTTTTATGGAGAGGGAGGGACAATGTGAAGGGGTGACTTAATGTGATTATTGACTTTAATACAATGTCTGTGTATTGCAGATGTCCAGTGTGATGTGCGGCTGGTGGAGTCTAGAAGTGATGTGAGACAGCCTGGGGGTTCTTTGCATCTCTCCTGCAATGTTTCTGTATTTACCTTCAGTAGCTACTAGATGAACTGGGTCTTCCAGGCTCCAGGGATGGGGTTGCAATGGGTTGCAAGAATTAGCACTGGTGGAAGTAGGACATGTTATGCAGACTCTGTGAAAGGTCCAATCAGCATCCCCAGAGATGATGGCAACAGCATGTTATATCTACAGATGAATTCCGTTAATACTGAGGATACTGCTGTGTATTACAGTGCAACAGACACAGTGAGGAGAAGGAATGCCAGACTATACAGAAATTTCCCTTGAGGTGCCATTGAGTCCAGAAAGGGGTTGAGCTCATGATGCACATAATACAAGATCCCTAGATCCAGCAACAGGTGTAGAGAGAATCTGAATCATTTCTATTTATGGCCTGTGTTGTTTTTTCTTCTATTCCAGCAGAAAGCAACGTTTCCGGTAGCTAGCTATCAATCTTAATGCCTGACTCTGACTCCCACTGCTGCCCCATATTTAATTGCTAGTTATGTCTTGTAAATTGTACTTTCATCACACATCTAGAATACTCTTCCTTCTCTCCTCAAGGTACCACCAGCACCAAGGTAGGCCCTTATCAGCTCAACCTGGACTATTATACTAGTCTGCTGGTTGTTCTCCCAGCCTCAGTACTCTCTTCACTCTAGTCCATACTAAATTTAACTATCAAAATATCTTCCTAAAGCACAGATAAGATGATTTCCCCCAAGTTCCAGTGACTCTGTATTACCTCTGAGAGAAAATATGAAATGCTATTTGCTTTTACAACCTTTCATAACACAGCCTCTTCCTATCTTTCCTGTCTTATTCTACCTTGCTTCCTCCCTTATGCTTGGCAATTCAGTGATGCTGACCTCCTTGCTGTTGCTTTCACAAGAGATTTCATTTACCTACTCCATGTGTTCTCATTGGTTGGAATTCTTCTCCTGGGGCAGCTAGGTGGTGTAGTGGATACAGCACCAGCCTTAGAGTCAGAATGACCTGAGTTCAAGTCTGGTCTGGGATACTTGACATTTATTAGCTGTGTGACCCTGGGCAAGTCACTTCACTCTGACTGCTTCCCTGCTTGCCCCCTCTTCCTATCCCCTCCCCCCAAAAAAGAAAAAAGGAATTCTTCTCTTTCTCATCCCTGCCTCTTCTCCCTTTTGGCTTTTTTCAAATCTCACCTGAAATTCTGCCCCCCTCTTCCTTCTCCAATACTAATTCCAGTGTCTTTAGGCTGGATGAGACTAACCTCCTTAAAAACAGGGACTGTTTTTTGCTTTTGTATCTCCAGTTCTTGGCACCCTTCCTGGCACATGGTAAGTGCTTAATAAAAGCTTGTTGCTGATTTGACCTTCTGTTTCTTCATGAATGAGACTCTCCAACATTGCTGAGATGTGTTCTGTCCATAATTTCCAAGGTAGGTAGGTAATAAGTAATTTCTCTAACATTTTAACACATTAAGAAAAAAAAACTCATTAGTATTAAATATTGTTGAAAGTTACATTTAAGAAAAATGTAAACTAAGGCACATTTCACTAAGCAAGATAACATTCTATTACCAAGAATAATAACCTGAGAGTAATATGGTTCAATGGCTGCCTCATTCTAAAGTCAAAGATGCCAAGGAAAAGGACAGCTTCCCTTTTGGAGGTTTTTGGCAACTACAGCAGAAAAAAATTTACAGGATAGGTGACATCATGTGCTTAAGGGCAACATAATCAGTTATATATCTGAAGTGCGGCTAACACCATAATTGGTTGGAAATTGGGGGGCTAGGAACAACCCTCCTTTTCTCCTTTTGGTGATTAAGAAGGTTATTGATTGAGTCCAGTTGTAAGGCCCAAGATAATGGCCCAGAGTTACTTGGACAGCAAACCAGCCATCAATGAAGGATTGAAGGTGTTATAAATATATTAGGGCCAACTCCCCTGTGGCAGACCACATCTTCCAAGGTTACCAGAATTCCTTGAGGCAGGAATAGAACAGTAGTTAGCAAAAAAACTGGATTTCTGAATTTAACCCATCACAAGTCATGGAATTCTGAACTAAGTTTATAGACAGAGACTAAGAAGTCAGTTACAGGACAAAAGCAATAGGCTGTAAATAGGATCAATAAGAAAATGATACAGGATCTGGTGAGATGGGATCTGAACTCCTAAAAGATAAAGATTATGTCTTTGGGATATGGATTCCAAAAAGGAAAATTCCTGGATTTTCCCACATGTTCAAATCTCTAGTTCTTCTGAGGCTATAATCTTACAACTGGCCTTTCATTATCTCCTATGCGCAATCTCCCAATTCTCTGTTACCCTTAACCTAGCCTCCCCTCCATTGCCTTACCTCCCTATGGCACTTCCCACTACCCCCAGCCACTTCCCACCTTTAATCCTATTTGGACTCCATTCTCCCTTGGTCACATGGTCCAGGTCCCTGGCATTCTGTTACCTCACAGGAACCCCAACTTAATGGCCACTCTCATCTTGATCCTTCTCAGACCCCCTCCTCCAGGTACCCTAGACTGTTTGGGCAATCCTAGATCCCTTCCACAGTCTTTCTATATATAATATCTATCTGTCCTTTTTAAGGGACTCAGATTCTTAACATCTGGACCAGTTATATTAGCAATACACATGATTAGATTGCTTAAGAGTCTGTCCAATCTGGCAGATTCTGTAAATCTCACTCACCCCAATGTTCTAATATACCATGACATTGGCTGAAATTGAATTCATTTGAACAGGACCCCGGTGTTTTGATTTTGGGGTCCCAGCTCTCCACCTCTAAACCTCAACAGATCCATTTTAATTTTCATTTTCTCAGTATTATACTCATTCATAAATCTCACATACATTATGTGCAATATATAAAAAGTTTGGGAAGCACAGTTTCTCAGTAATTAATCATTTTATTAATAATGCTAGCATGTTATTAATAAAAGAATGGCCATTTGGCCATCTCTCTTTGAAAAAAAAAACATATCATGGAACCCATTCAATACCCATGTAGAAATGTGTGCTCCTGAGAGTTTGAATCAGCTCTGATTGGTCAACAATGAAGGAATGAATATTATACTGAGACAGGGACCTATTCTACTGAGGATGTGGGGATGTGATTCTAATCACTTGGTTTTGGTCAAAGAGAATTATTTGGATTCATATCCTTGTGTGATAAAAGGGAGAACCCACATTTTCCCAGACTTGTCTGAGTAAAACACAATGGGTTTCAATCCATCAATTCACCTAACTTTACCTTTCGAACAGATCTGAGTTCTCCCTCTCAGTATCAGCCTTCAAAGGCTGCCTGAGTAACCCACAGGGAGTGACTTGTAAATGAGGAAGTAGAAGGGCAAAATCTTGGCCCTATTTAAAGAAATAGTAATTAAATGTAAGTGAGAAATAATTATTTCTCTCAAATGAATAATCATGATTTCAACCAGAAACTAAAGAGTGTACCATTCATAACTCGTAAGGAAATGTAAATAAATGTTTATATTTTTCTCCTTTGACTGATGTAAGAATTTAATCAATCATTGTGAGGAGATTTTAGGACCTTCAATCATGAATGAAACTGACATTACATAAGGAACTTCTAGTGATTGACTGACCAATATAGCAAAAAGTATTAAGGCAAATGGGTAAATGTTGATAGAATAACTTATTAAAAATATTTAAATTCTTTTTTGAAAGTAAGGAAGATCTAGATGTTCCTCTCAGGTGCCCCTTCATCGAGGTGCTTTGGGTTCCTGCACTCACCAGTGAGCAGTGACTGCCTCCCCAGCTCCATAACAGGAAAGTTTAGAAAAGATTTTCAATGTAATCATCATGATCAACACCTTGGACAGCGAATATCCAGCTCATTCAACCTCAATGAAAAGACAGAAACTCTACTTCTGGTCACTAAACAGTATTCATAATGTGTGTTCATGGAGGCAGATACTCTGTTACTGGCAAATGTTGATGAGTTTTTGAGAAAGAGAGAGAGAAGCTATTGGCAGCACCATACGCAGATTGGTCTGAGTGTTTCAATTCTGGAGTCTTTGTTGATCTTCCACTGAAATACACTATCAGCTGTTACATATGGCTTCTGAACAGGGCAGCTTTGGTGGTGGGGGTCAGGGTTTGATGAACATCTTCTTTAGCTGTTGGGCAACAAGAAATATCAGAAAACACCTGGCATTTATTTATAACCTAAGCAGCATTATTATATAATTCTGCCCTCCAAAACTTAAGGTCCATTGGGCAAAGGCAGAATTCATGCATCTCCTGAGATGAATCAAATTATGGAATTATACCTAACCCCCAAATGAAAAGTTGCAGGAATGACGTTCATGACCCCATTATGACTCACAATTCCTCACTATTTGTTGGGATATCTTCAACACCAACATTTTACCTTTCTCTAGCAGTTTGGTGTTGGCAATGATACCTTCACAGAGAAAGTCCCAGATGCAATCTCACACATGTCCATTGGGAACCTCAACCCTACCTCAAACCATTTTTTCCTTGGGTGAACACAAGGAGTGGTGGGAGCAAGGCCAGGCTGATTCCATGGGAGCAAATTCCTTCAACAATATCAAGGAGAAACTGGACATTTAACTCCACTAGAAACACCACAATTTTCTCTGTGCAAACATTGGTAACACAGGACTGGTTCTAGATAATTTCGCAACTACAAGAGTGTTGCATATCGTTCATTATAGTTGCTAGGAGCTTTGACTAAAGCTCCTCATTTGTAGGTTTATAGTACTAAAGTTGAAAATCGGACAGAAGTCAAGAAGTAAAAAGCTCATTTTTGGTCAATTAATTGCTGAGTGATTCCTCACATGATCATTCAGAGAAAATTTAAGAAATTTTTATTTAATGTGAATCACAAATAAATTTGATGAGTGGGAATGAAATTATTAAACTATGGATCTCAGCTCCTGAAACCTGAAGAACTGGGATTTGCTCAGTTCTCTTCATAAAAATAAATGGGAAATGCACTAATATTTACCTTCCTAATTTTCTGTAGTAGATAAATATTTTAGGATTCAGCAGAGACTGCCCTAGTGTTCCCAATTTTTCTTTTATACAAGAGTAAAGTATACTGTCAAATTGAGACACAACATTAATTACTGTTACCAGAAATGATGGTACCCTTTTAATCTCTCTTTATAAAAAAAGATTTTTTTAAAAACCAGTTTTCTGTATGTACTATGGTAGCATGCAGTTGTATGCATTTTGGGGATGAGTGAGTTTTCTGAATGTTTACCTCTGGTAGCACTATGCATAACAATGAACACTGAGTAGTGAAAAGAAAAAGTTAGACAGCAAATATGTTTTTAAAATTCTTGGGACATGTATGCATGGTTTGTGGAATTGTGAACTGATCCATTCATTTTGGAGAGCAATCTTGAATTATGCTCAATGAGTTATTAAACTGCCTATACCCTTTGACCCAGCAATACCACTACTAGGCCTATTACAAAGATGATTAGGGAAAAAGGAAAATAACCTAGATGTTCTAAAATATTTATAGCAGCTATTTTTGTGGTGGCAAAGAACTGGTAATTGTGGGAATGTCAGTCAGTTGGGGAAATGGCTGAACCACATGCTGTGTGATTGTGATGGAATACTATTGTACTATAAGAAATATTGAGCAGGATACTCTTAGAAATGCACAGAAAGAATTACATGAACTGATCGGTTGAACAGAGCAGACATGCATCATACAGTAGCAAATGATTTTAGTAAACCTGTATTTGATAAATGTGAAAATTTAAGGTTTTGGGATAAGAATTTCTTATTGGTCAAAATTGTTGGGAAAGGTGAAGAGCAGTCTGACAGAAACTGGGCAATTTAATAAGACCAATATCATACCATTTACCAAGATTGGATGGTTGTTGTTCTTCCTTTTGAAAGAGGACCAAAATGATGTCACTATGTTAGAGTCAAGTTACAGTGCATCTGACTGTGGTTGATCAGACCAATACAAGCTCAGAATACTCTACCACGAGTTGGGCATAAGATTCCACATGCGAACATTGGGGTTGGATTCTCTAAATTTGCACATCTTGCATTTCTTTTGAGCTTCTTCAATTTAGTTTTGATCCTTGGGCACAGCACCTTCTCTGATGAGAACATGCCACTGTCCTGTGCCAGTGTCACATAATCAATTCCAAAATTTTAATTTTTTTATTATTTTCAGGCAGTTTGGATAAAGTGAGTTACCCAGGGTCACACAGCTAGTAAATGTCATGTTTGGTCTGAGGCCTGATTTGAACTCAGGTCCTCCTGACTCCAGGGCCAGTGCTCTATCCTTGTGCTACCTAGCTGCCCCATTTCCAAAATTCTTTAGAGAGATGTTCATCCTTTTTTCTGACCCCATGTGAGCACTTGCCCTGTGTGAGTTCCCCATATGGCAGTCTTTTTGGCAAGCATATGTTTGGTGTTTGAACAATGTGGCCAGTCCATTGAAGCTGTGCTCTCTGCAGTAGAGTTTGAATGCCTCACCTTAGCTCAAAAAAGTACCTGAGTGTGTGGTATCTTATCTTACCAGGTGATCTTCAGAATCTTCCTAAGACAGTTCAAATGGAAGCAATTCATTTATCTGACATGGTGCTGGTATATTGTCTAGGTTTCACAGGCATACGAGAATGAGCTCAGCAAAATAGCTCTGTAGACCTTCTGCTTGGTAGTAAGTCTAATATCTCTTGTCTCCCACTCTGTCCTTCAAAGGCTCCCAAATACTGAACTAGCTTTGACAATGCATACATCACCTCATTATCAATGCGTACATCCCTGGAAAGCATACTGCCAAGGGAAGTGAACTTATCCACCTCATGCAAAACTCCATTTGCTGTGACCAGTGGTTCCATGTATGGATGGCATGGGGGTGATTGCTGGAACATTTGTGTTTTGTTCATTTTGTTAGACCAAAATGAGTAAGCATACTATCATGAAATTGACATACTGATGATGATCTTCTCTTGGGATCTATATTTTGACATAAGTTCAAAATTTATGTGTGACCTAGATAGATAGGTTGATATTATATCAAAATTAGAAGAATATGGCCCATTTTACCTATCAGATTTACGGGGTGGAGGGCAACTGATGAACCAACAAGAAGTAGAGAGTATTGTGTGGTGTAAAATGAATATCACTCATATTAAATTAAAAAATATAACCAATGTGGCCAAGATCAAAAGGAAAACAAAATTGGGGGGAAATGTTTAATGATGCTTTCTCAGATAAATGTTTCATATATGCTATGTAAAACCTTTGTCCAATTTATAAGAATGTGAATCATCTCCCAATAGATAAATTGTCAAAGGATATGAACAGGCAGTTTTTCAATGAAGAAATCAAAACTATAGTCATATGGAAAATTCTTTAAATCACCACTGGTTAGAGAAATGCAAATTAAAGCAACTTTAAGATATCACCTTAAACCTATCAGATTGGATAAAATGATAGAAAGGGCAAGCAACAAATTTTGGAGGGGTAGTGGAAAAATTGGAACACATTCACTGTTGGTGGAACTGTGAGCTGATCCAACCACTTTATAGAGCAACCTGGAATTATGCCCAAAGAGTTACAAAAGTGTTTATAACCTTTGTCCCAGGAATACTACTATTAGATCTGTTTCCCAAGCTGATTTAAGGGAAAAAGGAAAAGAATCTATGTGTTCTACAATAATTATAGCAGCTCTCATGGAACTGGAAATTGAGTGGATGCTCACCAATTGGGGAATGGCCAAACAAGCTGTGATATATGATTATGATAGAATACTACTGTGCCATAAGAAATGATAAGCTGATAGATTTTAGATAAAACATGGAAATGCTAAAATAATGAAGAAATAATGAAGAGTGAAATAAGCAGAACCAGAAGAACATTGTACACAGCAACAGCAAAAGTATTCTAACAACAACTTTGAATGACTAAATCATTAGGAGTTTATAAATACTCAAATGAACTACAAGGAACCTATGAAAGAATATGCTATCCCTACCCACAGAAAGAACTGATAAATAGAAGAGTGTTTAGTATGGTTTTACATACATATACATAAATACATGTACATATATACACACACATGTGTAAACAGACACACAAACATATTTGTGTGTAATGGTAGCCATCTATAAGGTGAGATGGGAAGGGAGGGAGAAAAAAGTGCACAGCAGAGAACAAAATAAAATTTAGAAGGAAATACAGAAAATCAGGGTAGCTATGAAAATGATATGTAGTATTACATAGTTTTTTTTAAAGTAAAGAGTGAAATGGAAATTCATTGTTTTATACTGAATCCTCTTTTTCGTTGTGCTGTGTACAGAAAGCTCTTCTTTGTTTTTTGTGTATTTAAGTTTAAAATGAATAAAAATTTAAAAAAATTAAAAAAAATAAATTGGAAAAGCATGCAAAAAAGAAAAGGTTGAAGAACAGGGGGCAAGATTTTGAGTATTCTCTAATTATAGAAGAAATAGGAGGGGTACTGAATGAAATGCACCTTAACAGGGTTTAGCCTTTTCGAGAATTTTTGCCTTTTCTTCAGAAACTACGGTAAAGTTAGAATGATTGAAATGGTTGAAAAATAATCCCAAGAGATTTTTGAGATTTATAAAAGGAGGGAAAAAGGGTCTTACAGTGAATGTCCATTGCATGCATTTCTCACCCTGGAAAATCCTTGAAGATATTTCTCACACCGAATAGAATAATAATAATAACATTTATCTCCCAGAGTTATTAGGATAAGAAGTGATAGTATTTCTAAAACTCTTTGCAAACCTTAAAGAGCAATATGAAAGGTAATTATTATTATTGTTACCATCATGATGATGGATGAAGAAGTAGATATATAGTCTCTAACTTTCTATGAGACAGCTGAGTGTGTTGATTTTACTAAAGAGAATTATGCAGGCTTTAGGTTTTCAAACAAACAACAATCAAGAGAGTGAGCTAGGCAGTCCTGGTGACTTAGAAGGAGAACAGACCCATGTCCAGAACAACTCTGATCATTTATTGACATAAATTTAATTATGCAATTTATACAACTCTCAGTTACCCCTGAACTTAGTTTACTTAGTGAGGTAGCAGGCCTAAAACCACACCTCCAGTGGCCCCCCTTGTGGGCTTTTCCTAGTGAACTCTGGGTAAAACGCCTGCACAGTAGGTACAAGAAATGCCTGGTCTTTTAAACTGACCACTCCTTACCACCCTAATCCCACCCCAATCACCTAGTTAACATATTTGGCACATGATTTATTGTATTTTATCCTATATAAAGTTTAACTGTACCACTTTAAGACAGCAGGATCCTTAAGAATCCTTACACACTGAAAAGTATAACAATAAATCTTTTGTCACCTTGACTTAAAGAATGCTTGAGTCTGGGAATTCATTCCAGATGACCCATCGAGTACTCCAGTCTTTGAGGGGTCACAGCCTCTCATACCTCAACATTTATGGCACCCAGTGTGGGCCTTGTCTGAAGTCTCAGGCCTTCCGAGTTGAGGTAAGCCTTCCCTCTCCTCTCCCCCTATAGTCGGGCTTCGCCTGAAGCACCTAGGAAGGCTTGGTGGGAATGGGTCGAGGTTGCAACAGGCTCTAGCAGATTTCCTTCTTGACAAGGGAAGCCTTGTTGGGAACTTTTGGGGTTTTTTTGTCCCTCACCAGGACGCTGGTGGAGGCAAGTAGACTACAGGAGCCAGCCTTTTTTTTTTTTTTTGCTCATAGGCAAAGAGGATGGGCCAATCTCCCTCTTCACCTCCTGATTTGCCTTAGGTTATCTTTTACAGAACTGGAGAAAGCTCAGTTTCCAGGACCTTAAGGAAAGTTTTGCCTGGACTCCATAAGGTCTGGAGAACAACAAAAAAATATTGTCTGATTTGTGTAGGGGATTTCTGACAAGTCTCTCTGAGCTTTTGGATTCTCCCTGTCATTATTATGTACCTATTCCGTGTTTGTGTGTGCGTGTAATTTGACACCCTTTGCAGCCAGGTAGCAAGAAGAGCATTCCAAGGGCTGCAGCTTGACTCTGGAATGCCACTTTCTTTCTCTTCCCCTCTTCCTCCCTGGTAACAGCAGCCTCAGAGGAGCAGGTGGATGGCAGAGAGAAGAATACTTTATTATTTAGGTTATATGATTGGTAAAAGGCAAGTTGAGAAGGATCCTCGAAGTGTCAGGTCATAATTAGAAAGAAGTTAGATATGTGCAGTTTTAAAGGCACTTTAATCAAAGTCCATCAGAGGGATAAGTAAGTAGAAGGAAGGCAAGAAAGTTTAAGCATGTAGGAATGAGAGAATATGGGTAGAAAGAAAAGCATAAGCTATTTGCATGAACAGTGTGAAGAGAGGGTTTGAGTAAAAGTTTTGAAACTTTTGGAGAATTGTTAGGGAAAAAATTCTTTTCCCTCTCTCTCTTTACATTCTAACTTTGGCCAAGTTGTTGAATATAGAGAGAGAAAGATAAGGAGGAAAGAAGGGTGAATCCTTTCCCCTCAGATCAAAGAGAGGCAGATTGAGTAGCACTTAATTTTTTCTGCCTCACATAAAAGAGACAAGTTTTTGTGCACCGGAACACAACCAAAAGGTAATTTAATTCATTCTGGTAATATTTCAAATGAAATGTGATGCCCGTAATTGAATGCTTAAGTCAGAAATTATTATACTGTTTGGGACTAAGGTAAACTGGGGTCCAAGTACAAGCACCTAACATAAGCACCCAAGCACTGCATCAGTGAGGATTGGAAAGGAAAGAGATTTCTCCATTTTATTTGTCACATAAGTAAGAATATATAATCAGATTTTGGTACAAATTTCTTTAATTCTTATTGAAGAAAATCTAAAAAAATTTTCCTCAGAGGTGTGATTTCTAATGGAGCATTCCCCTCTTGGTCTACTCCTCTACATCATGTTTATAAGTTGGAAGATCAAGAGGTCAGTGACCCCAGGTATTTGTGAGTCCACACTCAAAGACTCAAACCACTTGGCACAACTAGTTCAAAGAAGGAAACAATTACAGACATGAACCTTTCCACTGTAAATATGAGGCACACTATTCTCAAATACGCACAGAGTCAATGGGAAGAGTGGGCCCATGTATAGTATGCTGGTTAAAAGATACATATAAGAAACAAAGCTGGCCAAGCCAGTGCAAGTCTCTGCCACTTCAACACCCTGACTTCCTTTCTCTTATTGTGAAATTTGACTGTGCTCTTTAAAAATGCTTTAAAATTTGTGTTATTTTTAATTTACTGAATAAAGGAAACATTTCCATAATATATATATAAAAATGATTGATGAAATTGAAAATCTATTATGCACACCATGCTATTGCCTTTAAGTAAGCTTAAATGAACTTTTAAAAAGTTATCATGTAAATATTTTTTTTCTTTCCCCCCACCCTACAGATGGGTATTAGACAGAAATATGTTTATTTGCAAAATCATTTTATAAGCTATTTATCCATGCCTTTTGCAGTTAATCTGGGTATTTGTAATAGTGAAAACGTTACTTTTTCTGGGAACAGTACTTTGCTGGCCAGTTCTTACTGTTGGATTCCCTGGGGCTGCTTTTCTCCTTAGCTCAACTTCTGACAGCAGAGCTGATTCTCACTCTATTTCAAATAGAGCATGTTGGCTGTTTTTTTTTTTATATCAAGGCAAGGGGCTTGGCTAATCTAGACTTAGCTTGCATGGCATCAGTTGCCTTCATCATATAAGCAAGAACCCTAAATATTCTCAGGTTGATCAAAAGTGTACATGTTAGCTAAGGGAGTTAAAAATATTAAGCTTTATTTAAATTTGCTTTACAAAGAGTGAATGAGACACTCCCAAGTTTTGCAACCTTTACTATCTGTGAATAGGACACATAGGGTGATCATTTTATGTCACAAATGGGAAAAGTTTAAAAATCTAAGACCCTTATACTAGCATGTCTTAAACGCTGACTTACAGACTCAGAAGTTGAAGAGTACCAATCTATGCTTTTCTCTTCTATACTCATTGAACTCTGTCCACAGGTCTGTTGTATTATAAAGTACTCTTAATTTGTTAAATAACAGAGTAAGAAGGATCCACCTAAAATGTAATAACAGTAACAGGGGAAAGAAACCAAATAAACATGGCTCAGACTACATGCTTTGTGATGAAGACTCCATAGATATAATGGTGATTAAGAGAGGGATTGTTGACTTTTTATTCGTTTTCTCCCCCCCACTGAGTTGAGTCCTTTAGAAAAAAAAAAAGATGATCTTGGAAATATTCTAGATATAGAACTCTAAAAGTATAAGGGTCCTGAAGTTATAAATATTCCTTCTTTAAAAAAAAAGAATGTGGAAGTGAAAGTGGAAACCTGTTTCTGTGTATACAATTAAACATTCAGCAGGTGGCAGCAGAGCTATATCTTCTGGGTGAATGAGAATGGTACTTGAACTTTGAGGATCATCTCACAGAAATATTAGCCATACTTGCTCCATAAATCAGAATATTAGGTCAATGTCACAGAGAATAACAGTTTCTCTCTCCCATAAAATAGGCTATGACTCTCTGAGGAACAAGGTGTTTGTTGGAGGCGACTTGCAAATCTCTTACTGTGCATTGTGAGTTTCATAACTCAATTTCTAAACTTAAAAGATTTGAAAAAGGTATATGAGCTATTCCTATCAAGGCAGTCTTTGAGTATAACTGAAACTATGGGTAAACAATTTCGGTGAAATGCACTCCTAGGAAAAGGGAGATGAAAATTTGAGTTAAGAAGCAGTAGAGTGCCAAGTACCAGGAAAAGAGAACCTGAGAATAAACTGATTCACAAAAGAGATTCAGTGTGTTGGTCATTGGAAATAGAAGATGTCTGAGGAAGTTTGACATTCAGAAATGGGCCTATGATCAATTAGAAATGTATTAGGAGCACAGTAAAGCCTACAACATGTAATCCAACTCTTTACAGTTCTCTAAGTGATGTGGGGTCATTGACACTGAGTCAAAACCATCAGTTCTGAGAGTCTCAGTGTCAACAACATTCCCCAGTCCTTTGGAACTAGTTCTCAGAGAACTATCCGAAGTTTAGGAAAGAAACTTCTCCCTGGGAAGAAGAGGTGTTCTTCCTCTTTTTGAATAGAGCAAGACATGCAAATTGGGTCCCTCCCCCTGGATGAAAAGCAGCCCCAAACCTGTACCTGTACCTCCTGTGGGAGACAAACTCAAGTGCTCTGTGTCCTTCCCCACAGAGGACTAACCTGGAAACTCACCATGAAATTTAGGCTGAACTGGATTTTCCTTCTGACCATTTTCCAAGGTAGTTTTATGGAGAGGAAGGGACAATGTGAAGTGGTGACTTCATGTGACTATTGACTTTAATGTAATGTCTCTGTGTTGCAGGTGTCCAGTGTGATGTGGAGCTGGTGGAGTCTGGGGGAGATGTGATACAGCCTGGGGGATCTCTGAGTCTCTCCTGCAAAGCTTCTGGATTTACTTTCAGCAGCTATGGGATGAGCTGGGTCCGCCAGGCTTCAGGAAAGGGACTGGAATGGGTTGCATCCATTAGTAGTGGTAGTAGTATACTTACTATGCAGACTCTGTGAAAGGCCGATTCACCATCTCCAGAGATAATGGCAACAGCATGTTATATCTACAAATGACTTCCCTTGAGACTGAGGACACAGCTGTGTATTACTGTGCAAGAGACACAGTGAGGAAAAGGAATGTGAGACCTGATAAAAAACTTCCCCTGCCAGGAGGTGAAGTGTCAGTGAGGCAAGAAGTGGACTGAGCTCATGATGCAGAAAGTAAAAGATGCCTATATCCAGGAACAGGTATAGTGAATTTCTCTTTGTGGCTTGTGGTGTTTTTTCTCCTGTCCCAGGAGAAAGCAACTTTTCCAGTACCTAGCTATCATTCTTAATGCCTCACTCTCAGTCCCACCTCAACCCCATAATTAATTAGTAGTTATGTATCATCCATTCTACTTTTATCAGAAATGTACTGTACTCTACCTTCTCTCCTGAAGGTACTGAACCCACCCTGAGGTAGGACTTTCCCAACTCATACCTGGACTATTATGCTAGCTTGATATTTGTTCTCCCAGCCTTAGTACTCTCTTCACTCCAGTTCACAGGAAACTCAGCTATTAATATCACCTTCCTGAAACATAGATCTGACAGTTTTTCCCAAGTTCTGGTGAATCCAGAATAAAACATAAGTTCTGATTTGGCTTTTAAATCCTTTTGTAGCATGGCTCCTTCCTGTCTTATTCTACCTTATTCTTTCCACATGCTCATCAATCCAATGACACTGATCTCCTTGCTGTTCCTTTCACAACAGATTCCATCACTCTACTGTGCATTTTCACTGGCTGGAATGCTTCTCCTCCTCATCCCTGCCTCCTGGCCCCCTTGACCTCCTTAAATCTTACCTAAAATATTCCCCACCTTCTACTTTACCCATCCTCTTTCATTCTACCTTTCTGCTGCATATATACAGATACACACACACACAGAGATATAGACAAATAGATAGTGCATTATTATTTCAATGTTGTCTCTCTGAATAAGAGTGACCTCCTTAAAAAGAGGTACAATGTTTTGCCTTTCTTCATATCCCAGTACTTAGCCCTGTGCTTGGCACATAGTTTACTATGCTCAATAAATAAATACTTGTTGCTGATCTGACCTTCTGTTCCTTTTTGAATTTGGCTCTCCTAAATTGCTGAGCTTTGTTCTATTTCTGATTTCCATGTTATATACATAATGAGTAAATACTTTGACATTTTAAGATATCCATATGAGGTATAATAAATTATTGAGTATTGTTATTAATTAAATTTAACAAAAGGTAAATTAAGGCACCTTTCTCTAAGCAAGAATATATTCTATTTTCAAGGCTGGTAACATGAGAACTAGATGGGTCAAAACTGCCTCAGTCTCCAGCCAAAGATCCCAAGCAAAAACAGCTCTCCTTGTATAGAGTTTGGCTAGTACAGAACAAAGAAAAGAACAGGATAGGTGACATCAAGGGCTTCAGCTCAACATGATTTTTTTACATAGGTGGAGTGTGGGGAACAACATGAGTGTTTGGAAATTTGGAGTGGGGCCTAACACCAACCCTCCTTCTTTCCCATTTATGTCTGAGAAGTGGTTATTGTGAGTCTACTTTCATGTCAGAAGATAGTGGTCTAGACTTCTTCGGATAGCAAACCAGATAGCCCTGAAGGATAGTTTGGTAGTGTAAAGATATTAGACCCAATTCCCTTATGGCAAACCATATTCCCTCAGGGTTAGCAGAATTCCTTCAGAGAAGAATACACACTGATTAGCAAGAGAACTGGATTTCAAAACTAAACAGGTCAGCTGAATTGTGAACTAAGTTTAGAAGCGTAACTAAGTACTCAGTTGTAGGGCATAATCAATTAATTGTAAGTAAGATAAATGAGAAAGTGATACAGAATCCATTTTATTCTTCCCAGTATTATATGCATACAGCCACATCACATGCATTACTCATAGATTAAAAATGCCTTTACAAAGAGACTAAAGAGTGTCCCACTCACAACTTGTAATCCAGTATTAAAAAAAAAGTGTTTATAGCTTTAGCTGATGTAAGTAATTTCATTAATCAACCTGAGAGGATTTTTAGGCTTGAAGTATGAAAGGAAATGTCTCTACATGAGGAAGCTGTAGGGACTGGCTGACAAATCTCTTAAAGCAAATGGGCAAACCCTGCTCAAATGAGTTATTAAAAAGGATTTAATTCATTTTTAAAAGTAAGGAAATTCTAGTTGCTCCTCTCAGGTGCCTTCTTACCCTGACACCTGAGCTTTTTGTACTCAGTAGCAATTGTCACTGCCTCCTCAGCAATGTTGACTCCATTGGCACCAGAACAGAAACGTTTAGAAAAGATTTTCAATGCAGTCATCATTGCCTGACATCTTGGAAAGTGAGGATTCAGCTCATCGAAACTTAATGAAAAAAACTGTGCTTGGTGTCTTGTTTACCAAACTCCATTTCTGATCACCCATTCAGTATTCAAAATGTCTGTTCATGGATGTAGATATTCTGGTACTGACAAACATTGATGAGCTTTAAAATTGAACATTATTATTTTTGCACTTAATAGTATTTTATGTTTTCCAATTGCATGTAAAGATTGTTTCCAACATTCATTTTACAAGATTATGAATTCTGAATTTTTCTCCCTCCCTCCTTTGTAACATATACACTCATTTTAAATATATTTTCATATTAGTCATATTAGGAAAGAAGAATCAGAACACAAGGGAAAAACAAGGACAAAGAAAAAAAATAGTTAAAATAGTATGATTTGATCTGCATTCAGACTCCATAGTTCTTTCTCTGGAGTTGGATACCATGATTCATCTTGAGTCCTTTGGAAACATTTTGGATCATTGTGTTGCTGACAAAGCTAAGTCCATCGTCGCTGTCATCAAACAATATAGCTGTTACTGTGTACAACTTTCTTCTGGTTCTTCTCACTTTACTTTGTATCAGTTCAAGTAATGTTTCAGGTTTTCCTGAAATCATTTGCTTCATTTCTTACAGCACAATAATATTCTCACAATCATATCACAGCTTATTTAGCCATTCCCCAGTTCATACATCACCTCAATTTCCATTTCTTGGCCACAACATAAGGATACCCTTTGATCCAACAATACCACTGCTAGGTCTATATCCATGAGAATGAAAAAAGGGAAAGGACCTACTTGTAAAATTTAACCATGTTCTACATAATGTATGGAATTTTTTTTCTTTTCTAAAGATTGTGAAGCAGCAACTGAAAAATGAAAATACAAGTCCTGTGCCAGTGAAGAAAAAAAAAAACACAAAATTGACATAGTTCAGATTCTATGCATTATACAAGATTTCACAATCCCAATGGCTGATGAGAAAATAATTTGTTTTTATGGAAAACTCCGAATGGACCTTGCAAACCCTTACTTTTACTTTCCCATCTTCACCCCTCTCTCCCCATGGAATAAGAGCACTGACCCACCCTTTCCTACTCAGTACAAAAAAAGGCAAGGTAAATAAGAGCAGGGAAAAGATACTCTATTTCCTGAGACATAGTGATGGCAGACTTGGGAGCTCTAAGTTAGGAGAGTGGTGTCTTATTTGGAAGTTCAGTCCAAAATGTTCTGACAGTGCAGAAGACAAACTCATGCCCCATAAGGGCATAATGTGCTCAAAGTAAGTTGAGGGGGAAGTTATTTTAAACTGCAAAGAGAATATAGTAGAAACTCTCTTTCTAAATGCTGTAGAAGAAGAAATGGGGAGTTGGTTTGTTGGGGTGCCTATGTCACTGTCCCACACTACATTATGGGCCTATAATAGAAGCAGTATATGCCTCGAGATACAATGGAAGGTTTCTTTGCATCTCTTGTCCATTTCATGCTTCATTTACTCTAGGTGGAAGAGAGATATGAGAGAACATGATTGGCAGTAGAGGTAAATAACAGGTGGATTCCAATTATAAAAATGAGCAAAGGCACCAGAAGGAAACACAAGAGCCAAAGGACAGGGGCAGAGATATAGAGGGAAAAAGTACCCATGAGCAGATTCAATTCAAAATCAGGGATGAAAGAGACTTAGGGTGCTTCCTTAATCAGAAATTGGAAGAGACTGCCTCAGAAAATGTGAGTGATAGAAAGAAGCCTAATAAGCATTTTCTTGATATTGAGAATAATTGGGATGATGAGAAAGGACAGACCCTGTCTTTTGCATCATCAATGTTGCATATTATTAATGTCATAAAATGCTCTCCAGGCTGTTACAACCAGTTCTGGAGGATCCTTCTTTTTGTAGATCAGGGAGAGGACTAACCCCAGGAGGTGGCAGCTGTTCTTCCTTTTATTGAAGGAATGTGGCAGATATCTCTACTTCTCCTGATTTACTTCTTGCCACTGGACCCAAATGGCTCTGGAGAAGAAAGTGAGTCTGGTGACTGCACAGTCCTCCATCACTTTAATGGAATAAACTTGCAAGTCATGACATCACCTTCCTGATGCCATGGTCCTTTTTGAGAATGAAGGGTAAGGAAGAAGAATGAAGGGAAGAGGACATGCAAAGTTCTTTTCCCTTAGTATGAAAACCAGCCCAAATCCTCTAGCTTTGGGAGAGGAACTTCAGTCTTGTGTGAATTCTGTTTTATCCTGATGACTGACCCTGTAGAGCCTCCACACTGGGATTTGAGCTGAATTGGATGTTTTAAAAATCTATATTTCACACTCAATTCACAGAGCAAAACCAGCATTTCCATAACACAGCACAAGAAAAAAGATGATTGCATACTGAACTGCACATCTACCATGTACAACATGCTATTCCCCCCAAATATAGAATAACATTATCCTGTAAATCATGTAAAATTATAATGTAAATGTAATCATGCAAAAAAAAATCTTCCCTGGCTATCATCTTGTAGTCATCCTCATTTTCTGAGCATAATTACTTCCTGTACCATCTCTCTCCTTTCCCCCTTTGCCTAGAGCAAGGTACTCTAAAGCTTATTTCTGTTTCTTTAAAATTTATGTTGTCCTCTGATGCTCAAATGCTTGCTACAAGCTCTGAGGTAATAATAGCATTAAATGGCTTGTCCAGTTCTGGAGCTGAAAAAGACCTCTGTGGCACCTAGTCAATCTCACACAAAGAGAAAACTGAAGGTAAGGAATTTAACGATTCTTTAGATCACAGTGTCAAAGTGTCAAAGGTAGAATTTGAAACCAAGTCATCTGACTCCAGACACTAGGTCAGTTGGTTGAGATTATGGCACAATAATAAGATAAACTTATGGTTAACCCAAAAGAGTATTGGTGTAAATTTATTTACTTTGCTCAAAGGAAGTTATGAGGGAGGTTATGTTAAACTACAAAGAGAACATAATAGAATCTCTCTTTCTAAATGCCGAGTAAGAAGAAATGGGGGAGGTCAGTTTCTAGGAGAGGGCTGGTTTGACATGAAGCAGATTCCTTTTATTGATAAATAGTACAATAACTCCCTTAAATTACAGGAAAAATGTTAAACCACAGCAATTTAGGCCATCATGAATTCACTGGGCTAAAAATAAATTCACTAGTGGTGTTAAGGTGAGTTGAGTTAGTGTAAGTAGAGATCTGGCATATCTTTCCTTCGTGGGATATCTCCTTCCTATAATTTAATTTTGCACTGCATATACCAGGGGCTCATCCAGGCCAGAGGAAATCTCTGGAGAGTCAGACCCACTGGGCTTCCTGAAGGCAGGAAATGGAAAAATAAATGTGGTGGGATCATCTAAGACAGAATACTCAGTTTTCCTGTTACAGTTAAACCAAACTACTGACTGTTGACTACCATAATATGTGGAAACTATTTGCTACCTTCCTTGTCTATGCCCATAATAAAATAGCTAAGGAACGGTTAAGTTTATCAATATTAGTCATCACACAACATGGCTGCTATTGTGCACAAAGTTCTCTTGATTCTGCTCATTTCTCTGAGCATCAGACCATACAAGCCTTTCCAGGTTTCTCTCAGAAAACTGGGAAAAATGTTGTATAGACAATTTATAAGATAATGGCCTCATATTTAAAATATATAAAGAACTTTGTCCAATATATAAGAATATGAGTCATTTCTTAATTGTTAAATGGTGAAAGAATGTGAACAGACAATTTTCTGAAGAAGAAATAAAAAAACTTATAATCATATGAACAAAATGATCTAATCATCATTGATTAGAGAACTGTAAATTAAAACTCTCTTGAGATATCATTTTACACCTACTAAACTGGATAAAATGATAGAAGAGGAAAGCAACAAACATTGGAGGGCATACAGAAAAATTGGGACACTAATTCATTCTCGGTGGAAGTGTGAACTGATGGAACCATTTGGGGAGCAATCTGGATTTATGCCCAAAGAGTTATGAAGCTACCTATATCTTTTGGCCTAGCAATACCTTTATTTGGTCTATTTCTGAAGATAATTAAGGAAAAGAAAAAGAATCTATGCATCTCAAATGTTTATAGTACCTCTCTTTGTGGTCCCAAAGACTGGAAATTGCAAGGGTGCACATCACTTGGGGAACTGCTGAACAAGTTGTGATATATGATTGTGATGGAATACATTTCTGCTAGAAGAAATGATAAGCCTGATGGTTTTAGAAAAAAGATGGAAAGACTTGCATAAAATAAAATAAAAAAAAGAGTGAAATGAGCAGAAGCAAGAGAATGTTGTATACAGTAACACCAGTATTGTTTTAAGAACAACTTTGAGCAAATTAGTTATCTTGTCTGTTATAAGTACCTAAAATAACTGTAAAGGATATGCAGCAATATGACACCTGCATTTAGAGAAAGAACTGATGTACAAAATAATTTTAGGAATGTATACTTTTTTGTGTCTAAGGATAGCTATCTGTAGGGTGGGGAGGGAAGAAGAAAAAGAAAAGAAATTTTGAAAAAAAGAAATCTACATGATAAAAATAACCAGAGGGCTAAATAAAAGTAGAAAAAATACAGTGGTGATCTCTTGAAAGAAAACACCAAATTAAAACTTTCAGGAATATTGTAGCCAAAATCCAGAGCTTCCAGGTAAAGTAAGAAAACTGTACAAGTAACCAGAAAGAATTCAAGTACTGTGGAGTCCAAGTCAGGATCACAAATAATTTAATAGCCACCACTATAAAAAAGTGGAAAGCTTGGAATAAACTCTTCCTAAAAGTTTACAGCCAAGAACACCTTACTCATCAAAAGTGAATAAAACTCTAAATGTAAAAATAATATGGAACTTTAATTAAATAGAGGACTTTAAAGAGTTTCTGATAAAAAGAACAGAGTCATGAAGAAACATCGAAGGTCAAATACAGAACTAAGAGAAAGAAAAATGCAAACATGAGTGAAAAATCTTGTTTCTCTGAAACCACCTCCTAGAGATGGCCGTGGTACAATTGATAAAGCTTTGGGCCTGGAATAAGGAAAACCCAAATTCAAAACTGGCCTCAGATATCAGCTTTGTAACTCTGGGGTGAATCAGTTAATTTTATTTTGCCTTAGTTTCCTTAACTACAAAATGGGGATAATAATGCCACCTTTATCATAGGATTGTTGTTAGGATAAAAAGAGACATTTTAAAAAGTAGTTAACATAATTCTGGGAATATAATAGGCACTGTAGGAATACCTACTACCTTCTCCCCTCTCCCTGTCTTCCTTTCTCCTTTTGTTGTAAACATAAACATAAAGACTTATCAAGGAGTCACCCTCAGTGACTACTGGATGCACTGGGTCTGCTGTGCTTCAGTGAATGGGCTAGGGTGGCTCTCAGTTATTAAGAATGATGGCAGTGAGAAATACTATGCAGTTACCATGATGTGTTCTTTGATCCTCAAGTATTTCACTCTTGAGCGTTTAATTTCAGGAAAAAAAATGCCACTTAGGCCTTACCAGAAAGTGAATGTCCATTCTTTTTCTTTTTAAGTTCATCATTTCCCTGGCTTAGATGAGAGGTGTGTTTCATCTTCAATCCTCTGGATTCATGTTGTATGTATTGTATTGACCCAATTCTAAATTTTTTCAAAATTATTTTTCTCTATTGTAGTGCTGTCATTGTATAAATTGTTCTCCTAGTGCTATTCCTCTCTGAGCAGTTCATAAATGTTTTCCCAGTTTTCTTTGAACCTGTCCATTTCCTCAATTCTTGTGCAACAATAACATTCCAGTATATTAATATACCATGATTTATTTAGTGTAACAGGTCCTTACTTTCATATATAAATGTTAGCTAATGTAATAATAATAATAATTATAATTATCACTATTATTATATATATTCCTTATACAGTTAATTTCTTATTGCACAGTAATATTCTATTATGTCCATGTTCCACAACTTATTAAGCAGTGGATATCTATTTTATTTCTAATTTTTTTTCACTTTTTATCAAATACGGAGCTTCTTCTTAAATGCTTGATATTTTGTAAATGTTTGGTTCTTCCAAGTAGGTATGATCTAAGGAGAGATGTAAATGACTCTCCTGGCCTGTGCTCTAGTCTGTGCGTGACCACAGGCACTCTTTTTTTCCCTGGAACTCCATGTGACTGTAAGGTCTGGTGTGCTAGTGCTCCTCCTTGCCCCAGGTCTGCTACCAATGAACGTGACCCAGATTTGAATATGGGCAAAGCAACAGATTCCTTCCTCAGGGTTGCAAAGAGACCCTGTAATCTCCTTTTGACCAGTTGTTCGACCCCCTTCCTGTCTTTGGGTTGAGAACTCTGGGAGCAGCTGCTACCATTGCTGATTCAGTTGCCCTCAGTCCTGCTCCTGGTTGCTGAGGCCAGGTCTGCACTGGTATGGCCTGTACTGGACTGTGCTCCTCTTTCACCCTGGTGCCCAGACCTCTCTTGCTGACCTTCTCAGTTTTCTTGGGCTGTAAAATGGTTTCACTCTGTCTTTTGGTGGATTCTGCTGGTCTAGAATTTGTTTAGAATCATAATTTGAAGGGATTTGGAGGGATTTGGGGGAGAGTTCAGGTGAGTCCCTGCCTTTACTCTGCCAACTTGACTCCATGTCTCAATTTTTAAGCTTTTGGACTTGTGTTTTTACAGGTGACCTGTAATTCTTAAGTTGTCTTTTTTGTATCCTTAGAGAGCAATATATTTCACTTATACACAGATGGTATTTTTTTTTACGTAACTGATCTTTACTCTTCTCCTTCCAGACTGTTCTTGTCTTTTGTATACTTATATTCCCAATCACTTATTCTTCCTTTTTATCTTTGGTGAGGTTTTCCACCATTTATTTAATTTTTTCGATGCTGCCAATTATGTCTGTTATGCAGGAGATAAATTGAACTTTTACAACTCACTATCTCTCTCTCTGTCTCTCTGTCTCTGTCTCTCTCTCTCTCTCTCTCTCTCTCTCTCTCTCTCTCTCTGTCTCTCTCTCACTTTCAGCAATGAAGTTAAGTGACTTACCCAGCAACACACAGCTTTTAAATGTCAAGTGTTTAAGGCCTGGTTTGAATGCAGGTCCTCCTGACGCCAGGTTCTGTGCTCTATCCACTGAGCCACCTAGCTGCCCCCAACTTTCACAGCTCTCATTTCTTTCCGGCACTATTTCTTGCACCATGAGGAAACATTCTGCTGTGACTCCATGCTGTCACTTCCCAAGAGACCTTGGGAATCCACAGAGCCTTCTCTTGGTTTATGTATTGATTTATTTTTCTTTGTATTACAATATTTATTCTTTCTTTGGAATTATTTAGTTGTTCAAGAGGCTCTTTTCTTATGTTATTAATATCTTCCTTATTAGTTTATTTGATTTTCTTCATGGTTTCTAACTGGATTTTCTTCTTATTGAGATCTTTGGAAATGCCAGTCTTTTTTCGTTATATTCACCTGTCCCATACCTTCTAAATCCTTCCACTTCGATGTAGATTCCCTGATGTCTAGACCTCAAATCTACCCAGAGTCTTCCCATAGTAGGTCGATTCCTATTTGAGTGACCTCAGTGTCAGCCCAGGTGACTTCTGAAAGGACAAAATGGCTTCAGGTGGATGCCAGGACCTTTTCCTTCAGATCTGCTGGAGTCGTACACATTCTGACTTCCCCCTCCAGTTCCCTCTGTTTCTTAGTTTCTGTAACTAAGAACTGCTGCAAGACAGCATACTGCCATACTGCCGCCCCAAGGAGAGCAAAAATCTGATTTTCTGTACCTCCACCTCTGCTACACAGTATGGGTTGGGAAGAATTTAGTTCTCTTGTGAGCCATGGGTCAAGGAGTGCCACCAGTCCAAGGGTTTAGGAGCTGGTATGAGAGGGAATTTTGAGTGAAGTGTTAAGGTTTAGGGATAATAAGCCTTCTCTGCTGTTAATTCATCAGCTTGCTGCCTTGTTAGAATTCTTGGTGCTTAGGTGGTGTTGCTAGCTGAACCTGCTTTTTCTTTTTATGCATTACTGTTATTTTGGAAACATTTGAGAGGCTGTGAGTTTTGGAGAGGAAAGAGATTTCTCCAGTTTGTTAGTCACATGACTAAGAATATATGATCAGATTTTGATACAAATTTTTTCATATTGTATTGAAGGAAATAAAAAAAAATTCCCCCAGAAAGTGTGTTTTCTAATGTAACATTCCCCTGTTGGTCTACTCCTCTACATCATGTTTACAGGTTGGATGATGAAAAGGTCAATGACCCCAGGTATTTGTGACTCCACATTCAAGGACTCAAACCACTTGACACAACTAGTTCAAAGCAAAGAAAACAATTAGAGTGTGAACCTTTCAACTACAAATATGAAGCACACTTTCCCACAAATACGCACAGAATCAATGGGAAGAGTGGGCCCATGCATCGTATGCTAGTTAAAAGATACACATAAGGAACACATGTGGCCAAGCCAACTCAAGTTTCTGCCACTTCAGCACCCTGGCTTCCTTTCTCTTATTGTGAAATTTCATAGTGCTCTTTAAAAATGTTTTAAAATATATTTCCTTTTCAATTTATGGAATAAAAGAACCATCTGCATAATATAGCATGATAAAAAGTGATTGCATCTGAAACTGAAAATATATTATGCACAGCATGCTATTCCCTTTAAATAAGTTTAAATAAACTTTTAAAAAGTTATCATGTAAATAACTTTTTTTATTCCCTCCCACCCTATTAGACACAAATTGGCATATTTGTAAAATCATTCTATAATCTATTTATCAGTTCCTTATGCAGATAGTGTCTTCTTTTACGCCTTTTGTAGTTAATCTGGCTATTTATAACAGCGAAAATGTTACTTTTTCTCGAAACAGTATCCTTGCTGGCCAGTTCTTACTGTTGGATTCCCTGGGGCTGCTTTTCTCCTTAGCTCAACTTCTGACAGCAGAGCTGATTCTCACTCTATTTAAAATAGAGCCTGCTAGATTGTTTCTTTTTTTATATCAAGGCAAGGAGCTTGGCTAATCTAGCCTTTGTTTCCATGTCATCAGTTGCCTTCATCATATGAGCAAGCACCCTAAATACTCTCAGGTTGATCAAAAGTGTTCATATTAACTAAGGGAGTTAAAAATGTAAGCTTTATTTAAATTTGCTTTACAAAGAGTGAATGAGACACTCCCAAGTTTTGCAACCTTTACTATATGTGAATAGGACACATGGGGTGATCATTTTATGTCTGAAATGGGAAAACTTTAAAAATCTAAGACACTTATAACAGCATGTCTGAAAAAATGACTTATGGAGTCAGCACTTGAACAGTACCAATCTATGCTTTTCTCTTCCATACTCATTGAGCTCTGTTCAGAGCTCTATTGTATTATAAATTATCCTTAATTTGGTAAACAACAGAGTAAGAAGGAGCCACTCAAAATGTAATAACAATAACAGGAGAAAGAAACCAAATAAACATGGCTCAGAGTCCTTGCTTTATGATGAAGACTCCATAGCTATAATGGTGATTAAGAGAGGGATTGTTGGCTTTTTACTTGTTTTTTTTTCCCCACTGAGTTGAGTCCTTGAGAAAAAAAAAAGATGATATTGGAACCATTCTAGACATAGAACTCTAAAAGGATAAGGCCCCTGACATTATAAATATCCCTTCTTTAAAAAAAGAATGTGGAAGTGAGAATGGAAACATATTTCTGTGTATGCAATAAAATATTCTGCAGGTGGCAGCAGAACTAGATCTTCTGGGCGATGAAAATGGAACTTGAAATATAAGGATCATCTCATGGACATCTTATCCATACTTGCTCCATAATCACAAAGGATAACAGTTTCTGTCTCCCATTAAATATGCTTTGTCTGATTGAGGAACAAGGTGTTGTTGAAGGAGACTTGCAAATCTCTTTTTGTGAACAGTGACTTTCATAACTCAATTTCTCCACCTAGAAGATTTAACAAAGGTATATGAGGTATTCCTATCAAGGCAATGAGTGGGTGTAACTTAAATTGTGGGTAAATAATTTAGGTGAAATGTAATCCTAGGTAAAAGGAGATGAAAAGTTGAGTTGGAAGCAATAGAGTGCCAAGGATCAGGAAAAGAGACCCTGAGAAGAAACTGATTCTCAAAGAGATTCAGTCTGTTGGTCATTGGAAGTGGAAGATGTTTGAGGAGGTTTGACATTCAGAAATGGGCCTAAGATCAATTAGAAATGTATTAAGAGCACAGAAACACCTGCTACATGTGATCCAACTGTTTAGTGTTATTGAAGTGTTGTGATGTGGTTGACAGTGAGTAAAAATCATCAGTTCTGAGATACTCACTTTCAACAAAATTGCCCAGTCCTTTGCAACTAGTTCTAAGAGAACTTTCTGAAGTTCAGGGAAGAAACTTCTCCCTAGGAGGAAGAAGTTGTTCTTCCTCTTTTTGAATAGAGCAAGAGATGCAAATTGGGTCCCTCCCTACTGGGGATGAAAAGCAGCCCCAAACCTGTACCTGTACCTCCTGTGGCAGACAAACTCAAACTCTCTGTGTCCTTCTCCACAGAGGACTAACCTGGAAACTCACCATGAAATTTAGGCTGAACTGGATTTTCCTTCTGACCATTTTCCAAGGTAGTTTTATGGAGAGGAAGGGACAATGTGAAGTGGTGACTTCATGTGACCATTGACTTTAATGTAATGTCTCTGTTTTGCAGGTGTTCAGTGTGATGTGGAGCTGGTGGAGTCTGGGGGAGATGTGATACAGCCTGGGGGATCTCTGACTCTCTCCTGCAAAGGTTCTGGATTTACTTTCAGCAGTTACAATATGCATTGGGTCCGCCAGGCTTCAGGAAAGGGACTGGAATGGGTTGCAAGAATTAGCACTAGTGGAAGTACATCTTATGCAGACTCTGTGAAAGGCCGATTCACCATCTCCAGAGATAATGGCAACAGCATGTCATACCTACAAATGACTTCCGTTGAGACTGAGGACACAGCTGTGTATTACTGTGCAAGACACACAGTGAGGAAAAGGAATGTGAGACCTGATAAAAACTTCCCTTGGGAGGAGGTGAAGTGTGAGTGAGGCAAGAAATGGACTGAGCTCATGATGAACAAAGTAAAAGATGCCCATATTCAGAAATAGGTGTAGTGAATTTCTCTTTGTGGCTTGTGGTGTTTTTTCTTCTATCACAGGAGAAAGCAACTTTTCCAGTAGCTAGCTATCATTCTTAATGCGTCACTGTCAGTCCCCACCTCTACCTGAATATCAATTGGTAGTTATGTATCGTCCTTTCAGCTTTAATCACAAATGTAGTATACTCTCCCTTTTCTCCTGCAGGTACTGCAACCACCCTGAGGTAGGCCTTTACCAACTCACACCTGGAGTATTATGCTAGCTCGACAGTTGTTCTCCTAGCCTTAGTACTGTCTTCACTCCAGTCCACACTAAACACAGCTATCAATATCACCTCCCTAAACATAAGTCTGAACATTTTCTGCAAGTTCTGGTGACTCCAGGATAAAATACATGTTCTGCTTTGGCTTTTAAATCCTTTTGTGGCATGGCTCCTTCCTGTCTTGTTCTACCTTAGTCCTTTCCCATACTCATCAATCCAATGACACTGATCTCCTTGCTGTTCCCTTCACAACAGATTCAGTCTCTCTACTGTGCATTTTCACTGGCTGAAATTCTTCTCCTCCTCATCCCTATTTCCTAGCCCCCTTGACCTCCTTAAATCTTACCTAAAATACTCCCCACCTTCTAATTTCCCCATCCTCTTTAATTCCACCATTATGCTGTGTACACACACACACACACACACACACACACACACACACACACACACATATAGACAGATTTAAAGTGTGTTATTATTTTAATGTTGTCTCTCTGAGTGAGACTGACCTCCTTAAAAACAAGAAGAATCTTTTGCCTTTCTTTATATCCCCAGTACTTAGCACTGTGCCTGGCACATAGTAAATGCCCAATGAATAAATACTTGCTGCTGATTTGACCTTCTGTTCCTTTCTGAATTTGACTCTCCCATACTGCTGAGATTTGCTTTATCTGTGATTTCCATGTTATCTACATAATGAGTAAGTTCTCTGACATTTTAACATGCCCTTTTGAGGTATAACAAAGTATTGAATATTGTTGTGAGTTAAATTTAACAAAAAGGTAAATTAAGGCACCTTTCTCTAAGCAAGAATACATTCTTTTCTCAAGGCTTCATGACCTGAGAGAAAGATGGGTCAACAACTGCCTCAGTGTCTAGCCAAAGATCCCAAGCAAAAAACAGTACCCCTTGTATAGATTCTGGCAAGTACAGAACAAAGAACGGAACAGGATAGATGACATCAAGGGGAGAGGTCAACATGAGTTTTTACATAGTGAAGTGTGGGGAACAACATGATTGTTTGGAAACTGGGAGTGGGTCCTAACACCAACCCTCCTCCTTTCCCCTCTATGAGTAAGAAGTGGTTATTTTGAGTCTACTTTCATTGTCCAAGATAATGGTCTAGATTTCTTTGGACAGCAAAGCAGATATCCCTGAAGGATAGTTTGGGGGTGTAAAGATATTAGGCCCAATTCCCTTATGGCAAGCCCCGTTCCCTTAAGGTTTTCAGAATTCCTTAAGAAAAGAATAGCACAGTGATTAACAAGAGAACTGGATTTCAAACCTTAACCCCTTACAGGTCAGCTGAATTCTGAACTGCGTTTAGAGACATAGAACCATAACTAAGTATTCAGTTATAAGGCATAATCAATTAATTGTAAATAAGATCAATAAGAAAGTGATATAGGATCCATTTTAATCTTCTCAGTACTACATGCATACAGCGATATCACATGCATTTGCATACATTAAATATGCTTTTACATAGAGACTAAAAGTGATTACAAGTTCACAACTTGTAATCAAGTATAAAAAAAGGTGTTTATATCTTGAGCTGATGTAAGTAGTTTCATGAATCAACCTGAAAGGATTTTTGGGCCTTGAGGTATGAAAGGAACTGACTCTACTTCAGGAAGTTCTAGGGACTGGCTGACCAATACAATACCAAAACTATTAAAGCAAATGGTTATGAATTCTTCTGCTCTCCATAGATGTGATAGGTAAATTATTCCTTGCTCTCCCAGTTTGCTTGTAGTGTCAGCCTTTATATCTAAGTCATGCACCCATTTTGACTTTATTTTGGTAGATGGTGTGAGATTTTTGTTTATGCCTAGTTTCTGCCATACTCTTCTCCAGTTTTTCCAGCAGATTTTTTTTTCAAAGAGTGGGTTCTTATCCCAGAAGCTGGCGTCTTTGGGTTTCTCAAATAATAGATTACTATAGACATTGATTACTGTGCCTTGTATATTTAACTTATTCCACTGATCCACCACTCAATTTCTTAGCCAGTACCAAGAAGTTTTGATGATTGCTGCTTTATAATACAATTTAAGATGTGGAATTGGTAGGCCACTTCCCTGCGTTATGGGTGATATTTTCTGGGTTTTCAGAGATTGATAAGTGGGGTGAGAGGAACTACCTTTTTCATCTGCCACCTTGGCTCCCAGAAGCAGAAGAAGTAGCCATATCTTTTAAACATGCACTTAGAGTGTTCCAACTGTCCCCAAATCAACCTTTAATTCCTTCTGCCTTTTCACTCTGTATTATTCAAAGAATGTTTGCCCTAATACTGTCTCTTCTCTCTTTAATTCCTTCTGTCTTCTCACTCTGTACTGCCCCAAGGGAGTGTGCCCTTGTCTCTTCTCTCTCTCTCACTGTTGGGGAGAATGCTATTATGCAAATTCCTATTCAAATTTAGCGTTCCCCTTAAATGACATAGTTTGGAAAAAATTCTTGCTCTGCTGCCTCCTGAAATGACTTGTTCTATGGTATGACATAGCTAGCCTCACTTCCATGATATCATTCACCTCTCTCCTGTCATAACACTTGTCAATGGTTTCTTTTAGCATTCCATTTATGGTATTACATAAGAATTTTCCTCCTTTTCTCCCAGCATATGATCCCATGACACCCCTGAGTACTTCACTTTCAAAGGTATACAAAGCAATTTCAGGGGGGAAAAATTCTCACTTAGATTTTGCCGATAATACATATGCTTTCTCTTTATTTTAATTTCATCACATCCCTGTCTGAGATGAGAGGTATATTTCATCTTCAGTTCTCTTGAGTCATGTGGTATTTACTTGAATCCTAAAATCTTTGTAAATTATTTTTCTGTATTGGTGTTGTCATTCTATAAATTGTTCTCCTAGTGCTACTCTCTCTGCAGCAGTTCCTAGATGTCTTCCCAGTTTTCCCTGAACCTGTCCATTTCATCAATTCTTGTGCAACAGTAATGTTCCATTATATAATATCCCATGATTTATTTAGGATAACAAGTCCTTACTTTCCTATATAAATGTTAATTAATGTGATAATAACAGTAATTATAATTACCACTTTTATTATTTTGTGCATGCTTGATACACATGATTTCTTGTTGTACAGTAATATTCTGTTGTGTTCATGTTCCACAATTCATTAAGCATTTGTTGAATTAATGGACAGCTACTTTGTTTCCCATTCTTAGCAGTTTTCTTTTCTTTGGTCGAATCAGGAGCTTCTTCTTAGACACCTATTATTTCCCCTCTATCAAATGCTGGGTTTTTCAAACACTAAATTCCATTGCTGCTGATTCTCCCTTGTGTAGTCTGCTCCATTATTTTCTCTGTTTTTTAAACAATATGACGTTATTTGATGACTGTTGCTTTATTTGAGGTGAAGATGTGCTATTCTTTCTTCTCTACTTCTTTTAATAATTTCCATTGATATTCTTGATCTTTTGCTTTTCCAAATAAATTTTGCTATTTTATAAAGATCTATAATGCATCATTTTGGTCATTTGATTGCATCAAAGGGGTATACTAATTTTGATACATTGTCATTTTTATTATAATAACAGAACATTTGATATTATTCCATCTATTTACATTGTTATTTATTTCTTTAGGGGACATTTTGTAATTTGAATCTATATGGGTCTTTTGTGCAGTTTGGTAGGTTGCTTCCAAGATATTTTATGTATTTTGTAGTTATTTGGAATGGAATTTCTTTTTCCATTGTTGCTTATAAATTTTGTTTTTTTTTACATTTACCTTTAAAGCTTCACTCAAATCTCGTATTTGAAAATCAATTTTTTTCTCACTTATTTTTACCCTCAGTTGAGTTTTGTTTCACCTTTCTGATGGTTCCTCCTATTGGTTTTAATTTTTACTTACAACTTCACTAATGTGAAAATATGTTTAATGGGTATGTAAATGTAAACCTATGACAGATTGTGCACCGTCCTGGGGAGGGTGGGGGGGGAGAAAAAGGGAGAAAAAATTTTCAACTCAAAAGCATATGGAAAAAAAATAAATAAAATAAATAAATAAAAAAAAGAAAATCAATTTTTTTAATTCAGGTCTGGTCTTTTGATCAGGAATGTTTGAAAGTCCTCTATTTCATCAAATTCTATTTTCCCGAAGTTATTCTGGTTAGGTGATTCTTCACTGTAATCCTAACTCATTTGCCCTCTAGAATATCATATCCCAAGCCCTCGGATACTTTAATGTAGAAGCTGCTAAATCTTATGGGATCCCAACTGAGGCTTCCCATTATTTGAATTGCCTATTTTTCTGGCTACTTACAATATTTTCCTTTGACCTGGGACCTCTAGAATTTGGCTGTAACAATCTTCGGAGTTCTCATTTGTGATATCTTTGAGAAGGTGAATGGCAGTTTCTTTCAATTTCTATTTTATTTCTGATTCTAGGACATCAAGGCAATCTTCCTTGACAGGTTCTAGGCTCTTTTTTAAATCAAGTCGTTAAAGTCATCCAAAGAAAATTGTTTTCTTTCCTCTATTTTAAAAGTCAATTGTTTCTCAGATGAGATATTTCACATTTCCCCTATTTTTCCATTCATTTGATTTTGTTTTAGTGTTTCTTGATGTTTCATGGAGTCATTATCTTCCACGTGCCCAATCTAATTTTTTTAGGAATTATTTTCTTTACTGAACTCTTGTGCTGCCTTTTCCATTTAGCCAATTCTACTTTTTAAGAATCTATTTTCTCAGCAATTCAGTCCATTTTTTCCCATTTGGTCAATTGTTTTAAAAATTCTTGTTTTCATTGAAGATATACATGTATATATAAATATATATGTATGTATGTTGTGTATATATATATATATTTATGTGTGTGTGTGTGTGTGTGTGTGTGTGTATTTCCTTTTGGTTAATTTGCTTTTTAAGGAGTTCTCTTCAGTGGATTTTTGTGCCTCTTTTATTCATACTGGTTTTTAGCATGTTTTTCCCCCCATGATTTTCCCCCGCCTGAAGAATACCAGATGCAGAGTGAGGAAAGATTGAAGGACCCTCTGTTGTTTTGGGAAGCCAAGCCTAGAAGTGCTGACCAGACATGGTTCTCCGGATAGAGGAAAAGCAATGATTAGAGGAAAACATATCTTAAATGCTTATATGAACAAATAGAGAAAGAATAGACTAATTAATTTGGGATGTAATCAAAAGCTAGAAAAAGAATGACATAAAAATCTCTAATTAAAAATGGAATTGGAAATCCTAAAAATTAATGGTGAGTTTAATAAAATTGAGGGTCAAAAACATACAATTAATAAATAAAACTAGGAGTTGGTTTATGAAAATAAAGAGTAGACAAGGAATTGGTTAATTGATTGAAAAAGAGAAGAAAACCAAATCACTAGTATCAAAAATGAAAAGGGTGAATATATAACTGATGAAGATGAACTTAATTGTAAGGAGTTATTTTGCCCAATTATACGCAAATAAATCTAACAATTTAAGTGAAATGGAAGAATATTTACAAAAATGTAAATTGCCTCAATTAGCAGAAGAACAAATAGAATATCTAAATATGCCTATTTTTGAAGAAGAAATTGAACAGGCCATAAATGAGCTTTCTAAGAGAAAAGCACCAGGACAATATGGATTTACAAGTGAATACTATCAAATCTTTAAAGATCAACTAATTCCAATATTAAATCAATTATTTAGAATAATATGTAAAGATCTTACCAAATTTTTTTATAAAACAAATATGATATTGATACCTAAACCCAGAAGAGTAAAAGAGAGAAAGAAATTAAAGACAAATTTCATCAATGAATATGGATGCGATCATCCTAAATAAAAACGCTAAAAGATTGCAATAATATATTATAAAGATTACACATTTTGACGAAGTTGGATTTATACCAGTAATTCAAGGATATTTTTTAACATAAGGAAACTATTAGCATAATAGAGTGTATCAATAATAAAAGTAAAAAAAAATATGATTGTATCAATAGATGCAGAAAAGTCTTTGATAAAGTTTAATACCCATTTTTATTAAAAACACTTGAAAGTATCAGTATAAATTGATTTTTTCCTTAAATTGATAGATAGCATTCATCTAAGACTATCAGTACGCATTATCTGTAAGAGGGATAAAGTAGAACCCTTGCTAGTAAGATCGGTCTTGAAACAAGACTGCCCATTGTAATCAATAATATTCAAGATTGTATTGGAAATGTTAGCAATAGTAATGAGAGAAAAAGAAATTGAAGAAATCAGAATATGTATTGAGGTAATAAAGTTATTTCTTTTTTGCAGAAGGTGTGATGTTATACTTGGAAAATTGCAAAGACTCAACTAAAAAGTTAGTTGAAACAATGAATAATTTTAGCAAATTAGGAGGATATAAAGTTAATCCATAGAAATCATCAGCACTCCTCTATGTAACAAATAAAACCATGAAGGAAGAGATAGTAAAAATAACCAATTTAAAATAACTCTAGACAGTATAAAATACCTAAGTGTACAGCTGTCAAAACAGACTCATGAGCTATACAAACAAAATTATGAGAACTTTTTAGATAAATAAAATATGATTGAAATAATTTGAAAAATATTAATTGTTCATGGCAAGGCAGGGCCAATATAGTTAAAATGACAATTTTACCCAAACTAATTTATATATTCAATGCCATCCAAATTAAGTTGCCAAAAATATTCTTATTGAATTAAAAAAAAATTATAAGTGGATTTGGAAAAAGAAAAAGTCAAGAATATCGATGGTAATAATGGAAAAAAATTTAAAGGAAAGAAATTTAGCAGCACCAGATCTTAAACTATAATATAAGGCAGCAATTATCAAAATATCTGGTGCTGGCCAAGAAAGGCAAAGCAGATCCATAGAATTGAATAAGCATCCCTTTACAGCAGCAAATAAGCACAATAACTTTGTATTGGACAAGTAGGAAGTCTTAAAATTTGGGATAAGATTTTTGGGAAAAATTTTGAGAAAAGTAGAAAAGCAGAATGGCAGAAACTGGGCATAGATAATATCTTACACCATTTACCAAAATAAGGTCAAAATGGATATATACCTAGATACAAAAATTGCTTTTATGAGAAAATTGGAAGGACATGGAACACATTATTATCAGACTTATTGATAAGTGAATAACTTGTGAATAAAATAAAGATAGAGAGCAAAGTTTGGTATAAAATTAATCATTTCACTTTACATGAAGTGAAAATGTTAATTTTTATATTACACTAAATTAATTTAACATAAAGAAAACTATTCACTTTAATACATGAAATTAAAAAGTATTTTTACAAATAAAACAAATGTAGCCAAGATCAGAAGGAAAATAGAAAATTAGAAAAATATTTTATAGACGTTTACATTATAAAGGTCTCACATTTAAAATATATAAAGAACTTTTTCCAATATGTAAGAAACCAGCCATTTCTTAATTGTTAGATGGTGAAAGAATATGAACAGTTTTCTGAAGAAATCAAAACAGCTTATAATCTTATAAAAATGCTCTAATAACCATTGATTAGAGAAATATAAATTAAAACTATCTTGCGAGATCATTTTACACCCACCAAACTGGCTAAAGTGATAGAAGGGGAAAGCAACAATATTGGAGGGGATATAGAAAAATTGGGCCACTAACTCATTCTTGGCGAATTGCTAAATGATACATCCATTCTGGGAGCAATCTGGATTTATGCCCAAAGAGTTATTAAACTACCTATATCCTTGGAGCCAGTAATAACTCTGCTTGGTCTATTTCTGAAGATAATTAGGGAATAGGAACAGAATCTATGCATCTCAAACGTTTACAGCAGCTCTCTTTGTGGTCGCAAACCTGGAAATTGCAATTGTCAAGTGTTTCGTCAAGGCAATATCTCTTTTGTTTGTTTTGTTTTTTGGCAATTGGAGTTAAGTGACTTGCCCAGGGTCACACAGCTAGCAAGTGTCAAGTGTTTGGTCTGAGGCCCGATTTGAACTCAGGTCCTCATGACTTCAAGACCTGTGCTCTATCCACTGAGCCACTAGGTGCCCCTCTACCAATATTGTCTTAAGAACAACTTTGAGCAATTAAGTTATTTTGTCTATCATAAATACCCAAAATAACTACAAAGGACATGTGTAGAAAGATGCCATCTGCATCTAGAGAAAGAATTGATGTATAGAATAATTTTACATATGTATACTTATTTGTGTCCAATGATAGCTATCTCTAGGGTGGAGAGGGAAGAAAAAAAATAAAAGAAATATAAAAAAAAGAAATCTATATCATAAAAAAGAACCAGAGGGCAAAATAGAATTAGAAAAAATACAGTGGTCATCTCTTCAAAGAAAACCCCAAATTCAAACTTCCAGGAATATTACAGTCAAAATCCAGAGCTTCCAGGTAGTTAAGGGGAAAAAAGAAATCATACAGGTAACCAGAAAGAATTCAAGTACTGAGGAGTGCAAGTCAGGATCACAAATAATTTAACAGACACCACTATAAAGAAGTGGAAAGCTTGAAATAAACTCTTCCTAAAAGTTTACAGCCAACAACACCTTACTCATCAAAACTGAATAAAACACTAAATGGAAAAAATATGAATCTTCAATCACATAGAGGACTTTAAAGAATTTCTGATAAAAAGAACAGAGTCATGAAGAAACATTGAAGGTGAAATACAGGAGTTAAGAGAAAGAAAAATGCAAACAGGAATGAAAAATCTTGTTTCTCTGAAACCATCTCCTACAGACAGCCAGTGGCACAATGGATAAAACTTTGGGCCTGGAATAAGGAAAACCTGAATTCAAAACTGGCCACAGATATCAGCTTTGTAACTCTGGGGTGAATCAGTTCATTTTATTTTGCCTTGGTTTACCTAACTATAAAATGGGCATAATTAATGGCAGCTTTATCATAGGATTATCATTAGGATAAAAAGAGACATTTGTAAAAAGCAGTTAGTACAATTCTGGGACTATAATAGGTACTGTATGGATGCCTTCTATGTTCTCCCCTCTCCCTGTCCTCCCTTCTCCTTTTGTCATAAGCATAAACATAAAGACTAATCAGGGACAAACTTCTTATGTTTAAATATGGGGAGGTTGTGTCCCTATGGAGGAAGTTTAATTAAAAGAAGGTGAGAGTGGTTCTGTTATGTCGTAATGATCCCGAGAAGAATGGAGAGAGAAAGAAGAATATTCACCCAAGGGAGAAAGGAAAAGAAAGATTAGAGAAAATCATGTCACACAATTAAGGTGTACAAGTAACTATTTATAAAACAAAACCAGCTGACACTTGTCGCTTATTTTCATCTGAAGTGTCTAAATAAAGGAAGAAAACTGAGACACACATCGAGAGTCGAGTACAGAATTTTAGATGATCTGAGTGAGAAGGTCAGAAAACAGATTACAGAGGGTTGAGAAGTACCTTAAAGGAAGGTATCAGGTATATACTTTTCCAAGAAGTTAGTGAAAAGGAAAAGATTTGAAAAGACAGCTTGAAGATAATAGAGGGTGAGAGAGACTTTTCAGGCTTGAGAGGCCAAGATATATTTTGTAGGAACAAAAATTTAACTATATTCTATAAGCTGCTTTAAATTGTTCCTTTTCCTACAAGATATGTAGCAATCACAGGAGAATTCAAATGTAAGGTCTCTACTAGGGGAAGAAAATAAAACAGAAAGAAACAGAGAAAAGTCAGGTCATGCTTTACAACATATAAAACTTGACAGTCTCAAAGCCTGACTGGAGGATAACTTAGGTAAAAATACAAACCAGTATTCTAATGGTCCCTGATGAGAATTACTTCTTCCCAGTAAGTAAAGTATGAATGTAAATTGGACACAAGACAAAAAAATGTCTCGGCTGACATCACTGTATAGAGTAGGTTGCAGCAGATTCGGTGTCTCTGCTATGGAGGTCTCTGCAATCTGAGGCTCAGGCTATACCTTTCCCCAGATACTATAGAAGACATAATATTCCCCAGGGGATGTGGTGTCACTGTGTCACCACACACAGTGAGTCTTGAGAAACAAAACATGGGACTTCTTGGAGTATCCTTGAGACGCAGGGGCTTTCTCATTCCTGACCATTTCGTGCCTCAATTCCTCCAGCTCAGAGGGATGTGAGCTTGGGTGTGCTGTTAAGATTTTTAACACCAGCTCTCCAGGGGAGAAAAATGAATGCACTATGAACTTTTAAGTTTAATCTACATTATTAACTTTTTTCTCTATCCTATTGTTGTCTAAACAATGCAAAAATCAATTAAAGACAATCCCTGATTTTGAGTGTCTGCTGATTTCTGAAGTATAAGTGCTCAGTTGAAAACTTCACAATGACCCCTCTCATGCCAACACAGCATAACCTGGATATAAGGGACCTTGAATGGGTTTGGTGGTATATAGTGCACGTAGAATCTAATTACAAAGAGAATGAACAAAAAGTAGCTCTGTCAGCATGCGGAAGTGGCAAGAGTAAGCTCAGAAATTCCACAATAACCATCTTAAGGTAGATACAACATCTGCTGAAGATAAAAAACGACAAAAAGCTGAGAGTGCTTTCCTAATTAGAAATGGCATTGAGAAGCTGGGAAAATAACAGCAACATAGAAAAGCCTAATGAGCAATCTCTTGGTACTGAAGGTAGATTGGAGTGATGCAGAAGGATAGACACTGAGTCCTTACCAATAATATTTGGATTCTCAGTGTCACTAACCTTTCCCTGGATTTTAGAACTAATTTTGAGGGAAACCTCCCTGCAGCTCAGTGATGGGGACTCATCCCACTGCGAGGCAGTTGCTCTTCCTCACACTAAACAGAGGAAGACATGCAAATTGGGCTCCTTCCTCTAGGGATGAAAACCAGAAAAAACCTGTGTCTGCAGATCTGGGAGAGGAGCTTTTCTTCTGTGTGGACTTTCTGTCCTAAGAACTGACACTGTGGGGCCCGAACAATGAGTTTTGGACAGAATGGAATTTTCATTCTGACTCTTTTACGAGGTAGTTTTTTCTTTTGTTTGTTTTTTGACCAAGGATACACTCTTTGAAGTAGTGTATTTGTGTGACTATTGTCTTCAATGACTCTTTGTTTGCAGGTGTCCATTGTGAGGTTCACCTGGTAGAGTCTGAGGGTGGTGTGAGACAGCCTGGAGGATCTCTTCCCCTCTCCTGCAAACCTTCTGGATTCACCTTCAGCATCTATTACATTAGCTGGGTCCGCCAGGCTCCAGGGAAGGGACTCGAGTGGCACGCATCTATTTATAGTAACGTAGGAAAAACATTCTATGCAGACTGTGTGAAAGGCAGATTCACCATCTCCTGAACTACAGCAACGACGTGCTGCATCTGCAAATGAATTCCCTTAAAGCTGAGGACACAGCCATGTATTACTGTGCAAGAGACACAGTGAGAAAAAGGAGTACGAGAGCACACATAAAACTCCTCATTCAGACAGGCCACATGGAGAGTGACTTAGAGAGAGAACTCAAGAACACGGAGTACAAGGAGACCACTTAGAATAACAGATGAAGCATGAGGCTGCAAAATTTGAAGAATCAGGCTGACAAAGTTTTCAAGGTCTGTGGATTCTTCCTAATTCACAGTGAACATCTAACCCTTTCTATCTATCTATCTATCTATCTATCTATCTATCTATCTATCTATCTATCTATCTATCTATCTACCTATCTATCTGTCTACCTATCTATCTATCTATCTATCTAATTCCTGAGAATCTTTCCTATTTCTGTTGCTTGCAGCTATAGAGGGAAGATGTATCCCTTTAATGGTTTATATGTTTTGTCCACGGTGACTAATTTCTTTGTAGTTGTGAAACATGACACAGATCAGGTATTATTGAACATTTATTATGTATCCCATAGCATTTTCATACACGTGCATGTGGAAAACATACCTACCTGCATGTACATTCAATATATAAGTATATGTGTTTATACACTAACATATCTGTTATGTAGATGATCCTCCCAATGTGTATGTATGCAGATCAGCATGTGTGTGTGTGTATTTATATATATCCCATGTATATTCATACATATAACAGAAGATCATGACGCTTTAATTGGAGGGAATCAGCAGTTTCTTTTCAATCAGACCTCACATAATATCAACATTGTATTCCTTTATATTTTTCTTTAATCATGGATTTTAGGTAGTCCAATAATTCTTAAATTATCTCCCCTCAATCTCTTTTCCACATCAGTTGCTTTTCTGATTAACTATTTCACATTTTCTTCTATTTTTTTTACACTTTTCATTCTGTTCTATTTTTTTCTTCATGTTTCATGAGTCTCATGCACTTTTGAGAGTCCCTTGAATAGGAAGGCGGCCAAATGAATCAATATTTAAAATATTAGTTCAGGCTTTTACCTATAAGGTGAAATACAAAAACTAATGCTTAAATACTTTGGCCACATGATGTAGATGATATTCATTGGAAAAGATTTTGATCTTGGGAAAGACTGAGAGCAAATGGAATAGGGGATGACAGAGAATGAGATGAATAGATATTGTCATGTAAAAAATGAGCAACAACTTGGAGAGAGTTTGAAAGATAGCAGAGAAGGATCTGGTGTGCTTTGCCCATGGAGCATGAAGAGTTGGACATGACTGAATAGCTGAACAATGGTTAAATTGGTGAGAATTTATGAGATGACCAAATAACGTATGATGGACAAAGAAAAGAAGAGAGCATAGGGCAGAACCCCATGCAATTCCCGTGATGAGATGACATGATCTGTATGATGATCCAACAAAGGAGGGAGGAGAAGAGAACTCAGATAAACAGGGTAAGAACCAAGAGTGTGGTGTCCCAAAAACCTAAAAAGAAGAAAGTAACAAGGAGAAAAGAGTGCTCGTGTCAAAGCAACAGAGAGGTCAAACAGAATGAGGATTGAGAAAAAAGTGACCTCATCGCATGAGACAGGAATAAAGGAGATAATTGTTGATGGCATATTAGTGATATGAAATGAAAGAGAGAGGAGAAGAGGGAATTAGCAGAGAATGGCCTCAGTTTTTATTTATTTTGCTGTTGATTTTCTGCACTAAAGAAAGTAATGCAAAAAATATTAGTAATGCACATCAAATTTAAAACTTTTCTAAGTGCATAATTTTGGGGGCAGAAGGATGCTTGTTAAACATTTTCTAGCATATAATTGGTTCAAAATGTCTTTAATTTTCGAATTCTGTCTTCAGAACCTCAAGGTTTCAATCTGAATCTGAGGCAACTAGGTACACAGTGGATAGAGTGCTCAGCCTGGAGTTAAGAAGACCTGAATTCAGATCTGGGCTCAGTCACTTACTACCTGTTAATAGTCATTTAGTTTACTACCCTTGACAAGTCATTTATCTTTCATTTACCTCAGTTTCCACATGTGTATAAGAGGGATAATAACAGCACCAACCTTCCAGGTTTGTTGTGACGATTAAATCAAATAGTTGTAAATTACTTTGTATAGTGCCTGGTACACAGTAAGTTTATATAAATGTTAAGTATTATTGTTATTATCTGTATTTTTCCTCTGGTATGAAGTATCAACTCTGAAAACAAATGACTGAAGAATTATAAAGGTTTTGCAACTGCTGTTAATTATAAAAATACTAAAGGGCTCACTCAGGTGATTACAAGCACAGTTAACTCTGAAAAATGAAATGAAATAAAAGCAAAACCAGTGGTCATAAGCAAAAAGCTTTCTATATTCCACTGGAGGATGGAAACTAGCCCCATGAGCTGAGGTTTCCTCTAGGAGGAGATCCAAGGAAGTGATGCTAAACCTTGATATATGTAGTTGTAGTTAGACAAAGAATAGAACAATGCGGTCAGCAACAGTAGAGAGGCAAGGTTGTCTAGTGACAAAAAGTCCATTCTTAGCAGGGCTTCATGCCTGGGCCTGTTGGTGCTTGCCTGAACTTATGAATTGTCAGTTCTGAGATTTAGTTGCAGCATAGTTCATGCAGAGGGTGAGCACAAAGGACTGTTGTTATGGTATTCTCAAGACAGAGCTTTCTTGTTGGTCCTTAGCTCTGGAAAACAGGGTGTCTCCTAATAGTGAAAAAAGAGGGGAGTAACAAAAAAAGAAGGGTGTTTTTGGCATGGGGATACTGACAGAAGGAGGAAAACCAATAATTCTGGTTCCTTTGAGTCTTTCGGAGTGTGCTAGTGAAAGTGACACAGTACATACTATACCGTCTGATTTGTTGGTGTTTTTTTTTTCATTTCCTTTTATAACACAAGGATATGTTTACTGTGAAGAATTTTCCTATGCTATCTTTCGTTTTAAACGTAAAAGAATTCATGATCTTTATTACAGAATGTTTGAGTGTATATCCTATAGTATATAGGGAGGAATCAGCATTTTTCTAGACTTGTCTAGGCAACATAATGAGCAGGAAGAGACCCATTGAGATTACATCTTAATGTCCTTTTGAAAAAATACTGAACTTTGAAAGAAAAGGGGACAGGGAAGCTCCGAGTTTCTAAGATAATGATTACTAAGAAAAATCATTTGTCACATTCCCCCATCTGGTTCTAATGAGAGGTGTAGCCTTCTCAATGAATCACTAACTGAAATGGTCAACACTTCATCAAGGGGTTTTGGGGACTTATAACAATATGGGACAGGGGAAAGAGAACAGCATTGACAATTCAAAAGCGTAAGTATCCCTTAGTAAATACAGATACAGAGGCCCCAAGGGAAAAGGTAAAAATAAATTGTGTGTTTAAGGCTTCAGAAATCTCTTCTCGTACAGCTTTCTGGTGTTCAGGACATCATCTGATGAAGTTTCCTGGTTGGAATATTGCCAAGTGATCTCCACCAGACTGTCTTCTTGAAACATCTTGTGGAGAGAGATCCTCTTTCTTTGATAAAAGTTTCCTACAAAACTGATCTTAACACAATTTAAATAATCTTGCTAATAACCAGGTCAAGTAATGCAAGTTAACTCACCTTTATATCTCTAATATTATAAAATCAAAATTGGAATGTTGACCAACTGTCATGTTGAAAAACTCAAATAAAAAGAGGAAAATTAGAACCCAGTTTTTATACTTCACAACTTCACTTTCATTCCACCATCAGGAGGATAAAATTCCATTAAGAAATTAATAACAGAACGCTGTTCATAAAAAGATGGACTCTAATGCATGCATCATACATTGAGTGATCAATTTTAAAACAGTACATATCAATGAAAAATTCCAACTTCTGGTCACTTTCAAATAAATAACCCCTATTAAGTAGATTTCCTTGAAGGCATGTGCAGGAATACTTGATTTAACCAAATAATTTTAGCTGAAATTTCCATTTATGGCAAAACTTCAAAGCTCATGGGAAATGGTTCATGAAAGAATATGTTTTACTTAAATATACATATGTATAACAAGGGTTCTTATAAGATAGATTTTCATTAATTGGAAAAAAAAGAAGAAAAATGGATGAAATGTAAGCTCTTCTATCCATCATTTGAAGCCTTTTACAACTACCTTTCTACCACTTCTGTATGTTTACAAAATACTCACTATATCGTATTGCTGTTCCATACACAAAACACCTTGTCTCCTAACTCTGCATTTACAATTCTTTTCCCCCTTGATGGGAATGTACTACTCCTAACCTTCATTTCTTGGAATCCCCAGTTTCCTTCAAGACCAAGTTAAAAGGTTAGCTTTATATAAAGCCTTTTTGATCCCCTTTGATACTCGTGCCCACATTGTCACACTGCTATTTTGCATATATAGATGTTGTCTACATCATTAAAATGTAAGATGAGATGCTTGAGGGCAGAAATGATTTCATTTTTGTCTCTGTATCTCCCCTACTTAAAAAAATTCTGGCGTATAAGAGTTCCTTAATAAATGTTTGATGATTGCCTCTGTTTTTTTTTTTTTATCCTGTCACTGGCAAATATGGTTAACTACTATTATTGTAGATATTTATTGTGTCTCAGTAGGGATGACAAGTGCTAGTAAAAAAAATAGAGAGAAAGTGTGTATTCCCCATATTTTTCCATTCTCTCTACTCTGTCTCTAACATTGAGCCCCAAAGTTAAAATTTACAAAGTCTAGAGAGAAGTCACATCTCCTCTGATCCTTCAAATCAGCATCAAAACATCCAGTTTTCACCCCTACTCCCCAATCCTATAGTTACAGAGAGAAATGGAAGTGATGGTGGCAGTGTTAATTCTTTCAATGGAAGTGTTATGCACTGTGAAGAGCACTGGATTGTTGAGTCATTCCTGAAAGGAAGCAGTGATTACAAAGATTCTGTATGGCTTCATACAGAGTAGCTGACATCAGACTTATATAATTTCTATTTTGACAGAATCAATGAACTAGTATAGAGGGAGTGCTGTGGATATTGCTTTTGTATATATTAACAAAGTATCTCATACTATTTTTGTGAGGAAGCTGGAGAGATATGAATTAGATGATAACACTATGGATTCAGAGCTGGTTGGTTGACCTGATTCAAAGAGCAGTTGTCAAGGGTTCAGTGTCAATGTGGCCAGAGATTCTAGTGAAGTGCCCAAAGAGTCTTTGTTTTACCCTGTATTTAGCATATCCATGAATGACCTGATAATACAAAACTGGCAGGAGTAGCTAACATAGTAGATGACCGAGTAAGCATCGAAAACATCCTTAAGTTGACTTTTTTCATCCTAACTTACAGAGAAATATATTTTACTTATATAGGGATCATGTTTCCCTTTCCTGTAATTGATTTTTGCTCCTCTCCTTCCAAACCGTTTTTGTCTTTTTACATACTTATATTCCCAACCACTTATTCTTTCTTGTTATTTTGGTGTGATTTACCACCTGGAATTAAGTTTCTCTGTGCTGCCAATTTTGTCTGTTATGCAGGAGATAAATCCAACATTTACCTCTCATTTCTTTCTTGCACCATTAGGAAATATTTTGCTGTGACTCTATGCTGTCACTTCCCAAGAGATCTTGAGAATTCATAGAGACTTCTGCTGCATCATGTATTGATTAATTTTCTTTTGCACTTCAATATTTATTCATTGTTTGAAATAGTTTAGTATCCTAGTGGCTATCTTTTCTTATCTTACTAATATATTCCTTACTGGGTTTATTTGTGAGTTTTCTTGTTATTGAGATCTTTGATAATTTCAATGTTCTTTTCATAATCTTTGTCTTTCTGTCTGTCTATCTATCTATCTATCTATCTATCTATCTATCTATCTATCTATCTATCTACCTATCACCTTCTAATGCCTTCTGCTTTGGGGGTAAATTCCCTTATATCTAGATATCAGAGCTCTGCTTCTTCCTGCACTAGAGCGATTCACATTTCATTGGCCTCAGGCTTTGCCCATGTGACTTCTGAAGGGAGAAAATGAATGGCATCAACTGGATGTCAGGACCTTTTGCTTTAGACCTGATGGAGTCCTATACATTTGGCTTCCTATTCAAGTTCCCTCTGTCCTTAGTTTTCTAGTAGCACATCATGCTGCCATAGTATTCGAAAGAGAGAAAAAAATTTAATTTTCGGTATCTCCACCTCTGCTGCACAGTTTGGAGTGGGAAGAATTAGTTCTGTTGTAAGCCTTTGGGTCAGGTTGTGCCACTCCTCCAAGGATTTAGGAGCTGGTATGAGAGGGAATTCTTGGGGAGCATGTTAAGTATTAGGAATTATAAACCTTTTCTGCTGTTAGTTCATCAATTTGCTGCCTTGTTAGAGTGCTTAGCATTTAGAAGGTGTGGATAGCTGAAATTGCTTTTACTTCTCATGCATTATTGTTATATTGAAAACATTTGAGAAGTTGTGAGGACTGGAGAAGATAAAGAGTCCTTCATCTTGTTGGTCACATGACTAAGAATGTCTGATTAGATTTTGATGCAAATTTCTTTATATTCTTTTTGAGGGAAATGTAAGGACTTTTTCCACCGATGTCAGGAATAAATTTGTGATTTCCAATGTAGCATCCCTGTCTTAGCCTACTCCTCCTAGTCACTTTTATAAGTGAGATATTCATGAGGTACCCCAAGTAGTTTGTACATCCACGCTCAAGGGCCCAAATCAATTGACGCAATTAGTTCAAAGTAAAGACAAAAGGTATAGTATGAACTTTCTAACTATAAACATGAGGCACACTTTCCCACAAACACACTCAGTTAGGGTGAAGAATGGGTGCATGCATAGAACATGCTAGTTGAAAGATACATGTGAAGAATACACATGGTGAAGCCAGCTCAAGTCTCCTCCACTTTAAGACCTTGACTTCCTTCTTCTTATTTTGAAACTTCCACATTTCTCTTTGTGGAACAGTATCTTTGCTGGACTAGTCTTACAATTGTATCCTGGCCAACTTTTTCCTTAGCTCAACTTTTGGCAGCAGAGCTGACTCTCCCTTTGTTTACAGCTGGCTAGATTACTTTTTTATATCAATCCAAGGGATATGGCTAATCTAGACCTTGCCCATGTAGCATCAGTTGCCTTCATCATATGACCAAGGACCCTACTCTCAGGCTGATTAAAATTGTTCATGTCAACTAAGGGAGTAAAAATAAAATAAACATTTCTTTAAATTTCCTTACAACAGTGAATGGGACACTCTCAAGTTTTGCAACCTTTGCTATCTGTGAATAGGACACATAGGGTGATCTGAAATGGGAAAAGTCTAAAATCTGAGACCCTTATACTAGCATGTGTGAAACAGTGATTTATGGACTCAGCACTTGAAGAGGACTATTCTGAACTTTTCTCTTCTATAGCCATTGAACTCCATTCACAACTTAGAGTTGTATTATAAATTATACTTAATTTAGTAAGCAATGGAATAAGAAGGAATCACCTCAAATGTAATCAAAATAGCAGGTGAGAAAAAACAAAAAGACATGGCTGAGAACCCTCCTGCTTTGTGACAGAGATTCCATGCTATAATGGTGACCAAGAGAGGAATTAGTGGCTTTTTTCCCCCAGGGAATTGAATCCTTCAAAATAATGATGATCTCTAAAAGTTCTCTGGATCTAGCTCTCTAAAAGCATAAGGACTCTGAAATTACAAATCCCTCTTCTGGAAAAAAAAAAGGGAAAGTGGAAGTGAGAATGAAAAAATGTGGCTGAGTATACAATTAAATTTAATGTAGGCGGCAGTGGAACTCCATATTCTGGGTAATGAGAATGGCAGTTGAAATAGGAAGATCATCTCCTAGACATATGAACCATACTGGCTCCCTAAATCAGAAGATTAGGTCAATGTCACAGAGAATAAAAGTTTCTGTCTCTTATTAAGCAGGATATGTCCTCCTGCTGCCAAGGTGTTTCTTGGAGGAGACTTGCAATTTTCTTAATGAACACTGTTACTTTAGTGAGTGAAATAAAAATATAAGCTGCCTCTAGCAAAGTAATGGGGAATATAACTGGGATTGTGGATGAATAATTTAAATGAAATGTAATTTTAGGTAAAGAGAAACAAAAGAAGACTCAGAAAAGAGCATAGGTGCCAAGAATCCAGACAAGAGACCCTGAGAAAAAAGTGATTCATAGAACGGATTCAATCTGTTGAGCACTGGAAATGTAAGACGGTTGAGAAGCTTTGACAATCGGAAATGAGACCAATATTGAGAACTTTATTAGGAAAACAAAAAGGCCCACTAGTACTACTACTAGTCTTAGACCCAACTGTTTAGAGTTATTGAGGTGAAGTGGTGTGATTGATACTGAGTCAAAACCATCCACTCTGGGAGCCTCAGAGTCACCAACTTTTCCCAGTGCTTTGGAAGCAGCTCTAAGAGAACTTTCTCTCTGAAGTTCAGGAAAGAGACTTCTCCCTGGGAGGAAGAAGATGTTCTTTTTCTCTTTCAGTAGAGCAAGGCATGCAAATTGGGTTCAATCCTACTGGGATGAAAAGCAGCCACAAACCTGTACCTGTATCTCTGGGAGAGAAGACCAAGCTCTGTGTGTCCTTCCACACAGAGGACTAACCTAGAAACTCACCATGAAATTTAAGCTGGACTGGAATTTCCTCTTCAATATTTTCCAAGGTATATTTATGGAGAGAGAGGGACAATGTGAAGTGGTGACTTAATGTGATTATTGACTTTAATACAATGTCTCTGTATTGCAGGTGTCCAGGTGGAGTCTGGAAGTGATGTGAGACAGCCTGGGGGTTCTATGCATCTCTCCTGCAACGTTTCTGGATTTACCTTCAGTAGCTACTGGATGAACTGGGTCTGCCAGGCTTCAGGGAAGGGATTAGAATGGGTTGCAAGAATTAGCACTGGTGGAAGTAGGACATGCTATGTAGACCCTGTGAAACGTTGATTCACCATCCCCAGAGATGATGGCAACAGCATGTTATATCTACAGAAGAATTCAGTTAATACTGAGGATACTGCTGTGTATTACTGTGCAACAGACACAGTGAGGAAATGGAATGTGAGACCATACAGAAACTTCCCCTGAGGTGCCATTGAGTCCAGAAAGGGGTTGAGCTCATGATGCACATAATACAAGATGCCTAGATCCAGCAACAGGTGTAGAGAGAATCTGAATCATTTCTATTTCTGGCCTGTGTTGTTTTTTCTTCTATTCCAGCAGAAAGCAAGTTTTCCAGTAGCTAGCCATGAATCTTAATGCCTGACTCTGACTCCCATTGTACCCATATTTAATTGGTAGTTATCTCTTGTAAATTGTACTTTCATCACATATCTAGAATACTCTTCCTTCTCTCCTCAAAGTACCCCAACCACGGAGGTAGGCCCTTATCAGCTCAAACTGGACTATTAAGCTAGTCTGCTGGTTGTTCTCCCAGCCTCAGTACTCTCTTCACTCTAGTCCATACTAAATTTAACTATCAAAATTATCTTCCTAAGCACAGATATGATGATTTCCCCCAAATTCCAGTGACTCTGTATTACCTCGAGAGAAAATATAAAATGCTATTTGGCTTTTACAACCTTTCATAACACAGCCCCTTCCTATCTTTCCTCTCTTATTCTACCTTGCTTCCTTCCTTGTGCTTGGCAATTCAGTGATGCTGACCTCCTCACTGTTACTTTCACAAGAGATTTCATTTCTGAACTCCATGTGTTCTCACTGGTTGGAATTCTTCTTCTAGGGGCAGCTAGGTGGTGTAGTGGATACAGCACCAGACTTAGACTCAGGAGGACCTGAGTTCAAGTCTGGTCTGGGATACTTGACATTTACTAGCTATGTGACCCTGGGCAAGTCACTTCACTCTGACTGCTTCCCTGCCCGCCCCCTCTTCCTATCCCCTCCCCCAAAAAAAGAAAAAAGGAATTCTTCTCTTCCTCATCCCTGCCTTTTCTCCCTTTTGGCTTTTTTCCAATCTCACCTGAAATTCTGCCCCCCTCTTCCTTCTCCAATCCTCATTCCAGTGTCTTTTTGCTGGATATATCCTGTATATACATACATACAAACAGACACACACATGCACACAAATACACACACATATATACCATATAAATTTTGAGCATAATTATTTTCATGTTGTCTCCCTGAATGAGACTAACCTCCTTAAAAACAGGGACTGTTTTTCGCTTTTGTATCCCCAGCTTTTGGCACTCTTCCTGGCACATGGTAAGTGCTTAATAAAAGCTTGTTGCTGATTTGACCTAGTGTTTCTTCATGAATGAGACTCTCCAACATTGCTGAGATGTGTTCTATCCATGATTTCCATGTTAGGTAGATAATAAGTAATTTCTCTGACATTTTAACACATTAAGAAAATAATACTCATTACTATTAAATATTGTTGAAAGTTAAATTTAAGAAAAATGTAAACTAAGGCACATTTCTCTAAGCAAGATAACATTGTATTATCAAGAAAAATAATCTGAGAATAAGATGGTTCAACGGCTGCCTCATTCTCCAGTCAAAGATGCCAAGGAAAAGGACAGCTTCCCTTTTAAAGGTTTTTGGCAACTACAGAAGAAAAAACATAACAGGATAGGTGACATCATGTGCTTAAGGGCAACATAATTGGTTATATAGCTGAAGTTTGGATAACACCATATTGGATGGAAATTGGAGGGCTAGCAACAACCCTCCTTCTCTCCTTTTCATGACTAAGAAGGGGTTATAGATTGAGTCCAGTTGTAAGGCCCAAGAAAATGGCCCAGAGTTACTTGGACAGCAAACCAGACATCAGTGAAGGATTGAAGGTGTTGTAAATATAATAGGGCCAACTTCCCTGTGGCAGACCATATCTTCCAAAGTTACCAGAATTCCTTGAGGCAAGAATAGAACAGTAGTTAGCAAGAGAACTGGATTTCTAAACTTAACCCATCACAGGTCAGCGGAATTCTGAACTAAGTTTAGAGACAGAGACTAAGAAGTCAGTTACTGGACAAAAGCAATAAGTTGTAGATAGGATCAATAAGAAAATGATAGAGGAGCTGATGAGATGGGATCTGAACTCCTAAAAGATAAAAAATTATGTCTTTGGGATCTGGATTCCAAAAAGGAAAATTCCTGGACTTTCCCACATGTTCAAATCTCTAGTTCTTCTGAGGCTTTAATCTTACCAACTGGCCTTTCATTATCTTTTATGCCCAATCTCCCAATTCTCTGTTACCCTTAAGCTAGCCTAGCCCTCCATTGCCTTACCTCCCTATGGCACTTCCCTCTACCTCCATCCACTTTCCACTTTTAATCCTATTTGGACCCCTTCCTCCAGGTTCCCCAGACTATTTGGGCACTCCTAGATCCCTTCCACAGTCTTTCTATATATAAGATCCATCTGTCCTACTTAAGGGACTCAGATTCTTAACACCTGGCCCATTTATATTAGCAATACACATGTGTAGATTGCTTAAGAGTCTGTCCAATATGGCCGATCCTTTAAATCTCACTCACCCCAATGTTCTAATATACCATGACATTGGCTGAAATTGAATTCATTTGAATAGGACCCTGGTGTTCTGTTTTTGGGGTCCCAGCTCTCCACCTCTAAACCTCAGCAGATCCATTTTAATTTTCATTTTCTCAGTATTATACGCATACAGAAATCTCACATACATTATGTGCAACATATAAAAAGTTTGAAAGGCACATTTCTCAGTAATTAATCATTTTATTAATAATGCTAGCATGTTATTAATAAAAAATGGCCATTTGGCCATCTCGCTTTGAAAAAAAACCCATCATGGAACCCATTCAATGCCCATCTAAAAATGTGTATTTCTGAGAGTTTGAATCAACTCTGATTGGTCAATGAAGAATGAATATTATACTAAGACAGGGACCTATTCTACTGAAGATGTGGGGATGTGATTCTAATCACTTGGTTTTGGTCAAAGAAATTATTTGGATTCATATCCTCGTGTGATAAAAGGGAGAACCCACATTTTCCCAGACTTGTCTGACTAAAACACAATGGGTTTCAATCCATCAATTCACCTAACTTTACTTTCGAACAGATCTTAGTTCTCCCTCTCAGTATTAGCCCTTCAAAGGCTGCCTGAATAACCCACAGGAAGTGACTTGTCAGTGAGGAGAAGAAGGGCAAAATCTTGGCCCTATTTAAAGAAATAGTAATTAAATGTAAGTGAGAAATAATTATTTCTCTCAAATGCATAATCATGACTGTACACAGAGACTAAAGAGTGTCCCATTCATCACTTGTAAGGAAATGTCAATAAATGTTTCTATTTTTCTCCTTTGACTGATGTAACAAATTTAATCAATCATTGTGAGGAGATTTTTGGACCTTCAATCATGAATGAAACCGACATTACATAAGGAACTTCTAGTGATTGACTGACCAATATAGCCAAAAAAGTATTAAGGCAAATGGGTAAATGTTGATAGAATAACTTATTAAAAAATATTTAAATTCTTTTTTGAAAGTAAGGAAGATCTAGATGTTCCTCTCAGGTGCCCCTTCATCGAGGTGCTTTGGGTTCCTGCACTCACCAGTGAGCAGTGACTGCCTCCCCAGCTCCATAACAGGAAAGTTTAGAAAAGATTTTCAATGTAATCATCATGATCAACACCTTGGACAGCGAATATCCAGCTCATTCAACCTCAAGGAAAAGACAGAAACTCTACTTCTGGTCACTAAACAGTATTCATAATGTGTGTTCATGGAGGCAGATACTCTGTTACTGGCAAATGTTGATGAGTATTTTGAGAAAGAGAGAGAGAAGCTATTGGCAGCACCATAGGCACATTGGTCTGAGTGTTTCAATTCTGGAGTCTTTGTTGATCTTCCACTGAAATACTATCAGCTGTTACATATGGCTTCTGAAAGGGCAGCTTTGGTGGTGGGGTCAGGGTTTGATGAACATCTTCTTTAGCTGTTGGGCAACAAGAAATATCAGAAAACACCTGGCATTTATTTATAACCTAAGCAGCATTATTATATACTTCTACCATCCAGCACTTAAGGTCCTTGGGGCAAAGGCAGAATTCATGCATCTCCTGAGATGAATCAAATTATGGAATTATACCTAACCCCCAAATGAAAAGTTGCAGGAATGACGTTCATGACCCCATTATGACTCACAATTCCTCACTATTTGTTGGGATATCTTCAACACCAACATTTTACCTTTCTCTAGCAGTTTGGTGTTGGCAATGATACCTTCACAGAGAAAGTCCCAGATGCAATCTCACATATGTCCATTGGGAACCTCAACCCTCCCTCACAACCATTTTTATCCTTGGGTGAACACAAGGAGTGGTGGGAGCAAGGCCAGGCTGATTCCATGGGAGCAAATTCCTTCAATATCAAGGAGAAACTGGACATTTAACTCCACTAAGAACACCACAATTTTCTCTGTGCAAACATTGGTAACACAGGACTGGTTCTAGATAATTTAGCATCTAGAAAAAGTGTTGCATATGGTTCATTATAGTTGCTAGTGGCTTTGACTAAAGCTTCTCATTTGTAGGTTTATAGTACTAAAGTTGAAAATCGGACAGAAGTCAAGAAGTAAAAAGCTCATTTTCTGGTCAATTAATTGCTGAGTGACTCCTCACATGATCATTCAGAGAAAATTTAAGAAATTTTTTATTTAATGTGAATCACAAATAAATTTGATGAGTGGGAATGAAGTTATTAAACTATGGACCTCGGCTCCTGAAACCTGAAGAACTGGGCTTTGCTCAGTTCTCTTCATAAAAATAAATGGGAAATGCACTAATATTTGCCTTCCTAATTTTCTGTAGTAGATAGATATTTTAGGATTGATCAGACACTGCCCTAGTGGTCCCAATTCTTCTTTTATTGAATAGCAAAGTAATACTGTCAAATTGAGTCACAACTTTAATAATTGTTACCAGAAATGATGGTACCCTTTTAATCTCTCTTTATAAAAAAAGATTTTTTTAAAAACCAGTTTTCTGTATGTACTATGGTAGCATGCAGTTGTATGCATTTTGGGGATGAGTGAGTTTTCTGAATGTTTACCTCTGGTAGCACTATGCATAACAATGAACACTGAGTAGTGAAAATAAAAAGTTAGACAGCAAATATGTTTTTAAAATTCTTGGGACATGTATGCATGGTTTGTGGAATTGTGAACTGATCCATCATTTTGGAGAGCAATCTTGAATTATGCTCAATGAGTTATTCAACTGCCTATACCCTTTGACCCAGCAATACCACTACTAGGCCTCTTACAAAGATGATTAGGGAAAAAGGAAAATAACCTAGATGTTCTAAAATATTTATAGCAGCTATTTTTGTGGTGGCAAAGAACTGGTAATTGTGGGAATGTCAGTCAGTTGGGGAAATGGCTGAACCAGACATGCTGTGTGATTGTGATGGAATACTATTGTACTATAAGAAATATTGAGCAGGATACTCTTAGAAATGCACAGAAAGAATTACATGAACTGATCGGTTGAACAGAGCAGACATGCATCATACAGTAGCAAATGATTTTAGTAAACCTGTATTTGATAAATGTGAAAATTTAAGGTTTTGGGATAAGAATTTCTTATTGGTCAAAATTTTTGGGAAAGGTGAAGAGCAGTCTGACAGAAACTGGGCCAATTTAATAAGACCAATATCATACCATTTACCAAGATTGGATGGTTGTTGTTCTTCCTTTTGAAAGAGGACCAAAATGATGTCACTATGTTAGAGTCAAGTTATAGTGCATCTGACTGTGGTTGATCAGACCAATACAAACTCAGAATACTCTACCACGAGTTGGGCATAAAGATTCCACGTGTGAACATTTGGGGTGGATTCTCTAAATTTGCACATCTTGCATTTCTTTTGAGCTTCTTCAATTTAGTTTTCATCCTTGGACACAGCACCTTCTCTGATGAGAACATGCCTCTGTCCTGTGCCAGTGTCACATAATCAATTCCAAAATTTTAATTTTTTTTATTATTTTCAGGCAGTTTGGATAAAGTGAGTTACCCTGGGTCACACAGCTAGTAAATGTCATGTTTGGTCTGAGGCCTGATTTGAACTCAGGTCCTCCTGACTCCAGGGCCAGTGCTCTATCCTTGTGCTACCTAGCTGCCCCATTTCCAAAATTCTTTAGAGAGATGTTCATCCTTTTTTCTGACCCCCATGTGAGCACTTGCCCCTGTGTGAGTTCCCCATATGGCAGTTTTTTTGGCAAGCATATGTTTGGTGTTAGAACAATGTGGCCAGTCCGTTGAAGTTGTGCTCTCTGCAGTAGAGTTTCAATGCCTCGCAGCTTACCTCAAAAAAGTACCTGAGTGTATGGTATCTTATCTTACCAGGTGATCTTCAGAATCTTTCTAAGATGGTTCAAATGGAAGCAAATCATTTATCTGACATGGTGCTGGTATAGTGTCTAGGTTTCACAAGCATATGACAATGAGGTTGGCACCAAAGCTCTGTAGACCTTCTGCTTGGTAGTAAGTCTAATATCTCTTGTCTCCCACTCTTTCCTTCAAAGGCTCCCAAATACTGAACTAGCTCTGGCAATGCATACATCAACCTCATTTTCAATGCGTACATCCCTGGAAAGCATACTGCCAAGGAAGTGAACTTATCCACCTCATGCAAAACTCCATTTGCTGTGACCAATGGTTCCATGTATGGATGGCATGGGGTGATTGCTGGAACATTTGTGTTTTGTTGGTTTTGTTAGACCAAAATGAGTAAGCATACTATCATGAAATTGACATACTGATGATGATCTTCTGTTGGGATGTATATTTTACATAAGTTCAAAATTTATGTGTGACCTAGATAGATAGGTTGATATTATATCAAAATTAGAAGAATATGGCCCATTTTACCTATCAGATTTATGGGGTGGAGGGCAACTTATGAACAAACAAGAAGTAGAGAGTATTGTGTGGTGTAAAATGAATATCACTTATATTAAATTAAAAAGGTTTTGTACAAATATAACCAATGTGGCCAAGATCAGAAGGAAAACAAAATTGGGGAAAATTTTTAAAGATGCTTTCTCAGATAAATGTTTCATATATGCTATGTAAAACCTTTGTCCAATTTATAAGAATGTGAATCATCTCCCAATAGATAAATTGTCAAAGGATATGAACAGGCAGTTTTTCAACGAAGAAATCAAAACTATAGTCATATGGAAAATTCTTTAAATCACCACTGGTTAGAGAAATGCAAATTAAAGCAACTTTAAGATATCACCTTAAACCTATCAGATTGGATAAAGTGATAGAAAGGGCAAGCAACAAATTTTGGAGGGGTAGTGGAAAAATTGGAACACATTCACTGTTGGTGGAACTGTGAGCTGATCCAACCACTTTTACAGCAACCTGGAATTATGCCCAAAGAGTTACAAAAGTGTTTATAACCTTTGTACCAGGAATAATACTACTAGATCTGTTTCCCAAGCTGATTTAAGATAAAAAGGAAAAGAATCTATGTGTTCTAAAATAATTATAGCAGCTCTCATGGAAGTGGAAATTGAGTGGATGCTCACCAATTGGGGAATGGCCAAACAAGCTGTGATATATGATTATGATAGAATACTACTGTGCCGTAAGAAATGATAAGCTGACAGATTTTAGATAAAACATGGAAAGGCTAAAATAATGAAGAAATAATGAAGAGTGAAATAAGCAGAACCTGAAGAACATTGTACACAGCAACTGCAAAAGTATTCTAACAACAACTTTGAATGACTAAATCATTAGGAGTTTATAAATACTCAAATGAACTACAAAGAACCTATGAAAGAATATACTATCCCTACCCACAGAAAGAACTGATAAATAGAAGAGTGTTTAGTATGGTTTTACATACATATACATAAATACATGTACATATATACACACACATGTATAAACACACACACAAACATATTTGTGTGTAATGGTAGCTATCTATAAGTTGAGATGGGAAGGGAGGGAGAAAAAACAGCAGAGAACAAATAAAATTTAGAAGGAAATACAGAAAATCAGGGTAGCTATGAAAATGATATGTAGTATTACATAGGTTTTTTTTAGAAGTAAACATTAAAATGGATATTCATTGTTTTATATTGAATCTGCTTTTTCGTTGTGCTGTGTACATAAAGCTCTTCTTTTGTTTTTTGTATTTAAGTTTAAAATGAAAAAAAATTTAAAAAAATAAAGAAAATAAATTGCAAAAGCATGCAAAAAAGAAAAGGTTTAAGAACAGGGGGTAATATTTTGAGTATTCTCTAATTATAGAAGAAATAGGAGGGGTACTGAATGAAATGCACCTTAACAGGATTTAGCCTTCTCGAGAATTTTTGCCTTTTCTTCAGAAACTACGGTAAAGTTAGAATGATTGAAATGGTTGAAAAATAATCCCAAGGGATTTTTGAGATTCAAAAAAGGAGGAAAGATGGGTCTTACAGTGAATGTCCATTGCATGCATTTCTCACCCTGGAAAATCCTTGAAGATATTTCTCACACTGAATAGAATAATAATAATAATAATAATAATAATAATAATAATAATAATATAATAATAATAATATATAATATTTATCTCCCAGAGTTATTAGGATAAGAAGTGATAGTATTTCTAAAACTCTTTGCAAACCTTAAAGAGCAATATGAAAGGCCATTATTATTATTGTTACCATCATGATGATGGATGCAGAAGTAGATATATAGTCTCTAACTTTCTATGAGACAGCTGAGTGTGTTGATTTTACTAAAGAGAATTATGCAGGCTTTAGGTTTTCAAACAAACAACAATCAAGAGAGTGAGCTAGGCAGTCCTGGTGACTTAGAAGGAGAACAGACCCATGTCCAGAACAACTCTGATCATTTGTTGACATAAATTTATTTATGCAATTTATACAACTCTCAGTTACCCCTGAACTTCAGTTTACTTAGTGAGGTAGCAGGCCTAAAACCACACCTCCATGTGGCCCCCTTGTGGGCTTTTCCTAGTGAACTCTGGGTAAAACGCCTGCACAGTAGATACAAGAAATGCATGGTCTTTGAAGAACTGACCACTCCTTAACCACTCCCTAATCCCACCCCAATCACCTAGTTAACATATTTGGCACATGATTTATTGTATTTTATCCTATATAAAGTTTAACTGTACCATTTTAAGACAGCAGGATCCTTAAGAATCCTTGCACACTGAAAAGTATAACAATAAATCTTTGTCACCTTGACTTAAAGAATGCTTGAGTCTGGGAATTCATTCCAGATGACCCATCGAGTACTCCAGTCTTTGAGGGGTCACAGCCTCTCATACCTCAACATTTATGGCACCCAGTGTGGGCCTTGTCTGAAGTCTCAGGCCTTCTCCAGTTGAGGTAAGCCTCCCTCTCCTCTCGCCTATAGTTGGGCTGCCCTCAAGCAGCTAGGAAGGCTTGGTGGGGATGGGTCGAGGTTGCAACAGGCTCTAGCAGATTTCCTTCTTGACAAGGGAAGCCTTGTTGGGAACTTTTGCGGGTTTTTTTGTCCCTCAGCAGGACGCTGGTGGAGGCAAGTAGACTACAGGAGCCAGTTTTTTTTTTTTTTTTTTGCTCATAGGCAAGGAGGATGGGCCAATCTCCCTCTTCACCTCCTGATTTGCTTAGGTTATCTTTTACAGAACTGGAGAAAGCTCAGTCTCCAGGACTTAAGGAAAGTTTTGCCTGGACTCCATAAGATCTGGAGAGCAACAAAAAAATATTGTCTGATTTGTGTAGGGGATTTCTGACAAGTCTCTGAGCTTTTGGATTCTCCCTGTCATTATTTGTATCTATTCCGTGTTTGTGTCTGTGTGTAATTTGACACCCTTTGCAGCAGGTAGCAAGAAGAGCATTCCAAGGGCTGCAGCTTGACTCTGGAATGCCCTTTCTTTCTCTTCCCTCTTCCTCCCTGGTAACAGCAGCCTCAGAGGAGCAGGTGGATGGCAGAGAGAAGAATACTTTATTATTTAGGTTATATGATTGGTAAAAGGCAAGTTGAGAAGGATCCTCGAAGTGTCAGGTCATAATTAGAAAGAAGTCAGATATGTGCAGTTTTAAAGGCACTTTAATCAAAGCCCATCAGAGGAATAAGTAAGTAGAAGGAAGGCAAGAAAGTTTAAGCATGTAGGAATGAGAGAAGTATGGGTAGAAAGAAAAGCATAAGCTATTTGCATGAACAGTGTGAAGAGAGGGTTTGAGAGTAAAAGGTTTTGAAACTTTTGGAGAATTGTTAGGGAAAAAATTCTTTCTCCCTCTCTGTCTTTACATTCTAACTTTGGCCAAGTTGTTGAATATAGAAGAGAGAGAGATAAGGAGGAAAGAAGGGTGAATCCTTTCCTCTCAGATCAAAGAGAGGCAGATTGAGTAGCACTTAATCTTTTCTGCCTCACATAAGAGACAAGTTTTGTGCACCGGAACACAACCAAAAGGTAATTTAATTCATTCTGGTAATATTTCAAATGAAATGTGATGCTCTTGATTAAATGCTTAAGTCACAAGTTGTTATACTGTTTGGGACCAAGGTAAACTGGGGTCCAAGTACAAGCACCTAACATAAGCACCCAAGCACTGCCTCAGTGAGAATTGGAAAGGAAAGAGATTTCTCCATTTTGTTTGTCACAAAACTAAGAATATATGATCACATTTTGGTGCAAATTTCTTTATATTATTGAAGAAAATCTAAAAAAAATTTTCCTCAGAGGGTGTGATTTCTAATGTAGCATTGCCCTCTTGGTCTATTCCTCTATATCATGTTTATAAGTTGTAAGATCAAGAGGTCAGTGACCCCAGGTATTTTTGAGTCCACACTCAAAGACTCAAACCACTTGGCACAACTAGTTCAAAGAAAGGAAACAATTACAGCATGAACCTTTCCACTGGAAATATGAGGCACACTCTTCCACAAATATACACAGAGTCAATGGGAAGAGTGGGCCCATGCATAGTATGCTAGCTAAAAGATACATATAAGAAACAAAGCTGGCCAAGCCAGTGCAAGTCTCTGCCCCTTCAAGACTCTGACTTCGTTTCTCTTATTGTGAAATTTGATAGTGCTCTTTAAAAATGTTTTAAAATTTATGTTATTTAATTTATGGAATAAAAGAAATTTTCCTAATATATATTAAAAAGTGATTGCATACGAAATGAAAATCTATTATGCACACCATGCTATTCCCTTTAAGTAAGCTTAAATGAACTTTTAAAAAGTTATCAAAATAATTTTTTTTTTCTTTCCCCCCACTCTAGAGATGGGTATTAGACAGAAATATGTTTATTTGTAAAATCATTTTATAATCTATTTATCAGTTCATTCTCTTTATGCAGATAGTGTCTTCATTTACATGCCTTTTGTAGTTAATCTGGGCATTTGTAATAGCGAAAATGTTACTTTTTCTGGGAACAGTATGTTTGCTGGCCAGTTCTTACTGTTGGATTCCCTGGGGCTGCTTTTCTATTTAGCTCAACTTCTGAGAGCAGAGCTGATTCTCACTCTATTTAAAATAGAGTGTGTTGGTTTTTTTTTTATATCAAGGCAAGGGGCTTGGCTAATCTAGACTTAGCTTGCATGGCATCAGTTGCCTTCATCATATAAGCAAGAACCCTAAATACTCTCAGGTTGATCGAAAGTGGTCATGTTAACTAAGGGAGTTAAAAATATTAAGCTTAATTTAAATTTGCTTTACAGACAGTAAATGAGACACTCCCAAGTTTTGCAACCTTTACTATTTGTGAATAGGACACATAGGGTGATCATTTTATGTCTGAAATGGGAAAAGTTTAAAAATCTAACACTTATACTAGCATGTCTTAAACACTGACTTATGGCCTCAGCAGTTGAAGATTACCAATCTATGCTTTTCTCTTCTATAGTCATTGAACTCTGTTCACAGCTCTATTGTATTGTAAATTATCCTTCATTTGGTAAATAACAGAGTAAGAAGAAGCCACCTAAAATGTAATCACAGTAACAGGGCAAAGAAACCAAATAAACATGGCTCAGACTCCATGCTTTATGATGAAGACTCCATAGCTATAATGGTGATTAAGAGAGGGATTGTTGGCTTTTATTCTTTCCCCCCCCCAGAGTTGAATCCTTGAGAAAAAAAGAAAGATGATCTTGAAAATATTTTAGATATACAACTCGAAAAGTATAAGGGCCCTGAAATTATAAATATTCCTTCTTTTAAAAAAAGAACGTGGAAGTGAGAATGGAAATATGTTTCTGTGTATACAATTAAACATTCAGCAGGTGGCAGCAGAGCTATATCTTCTGGGTGATGAGAACGGTACCTGAACTTTGAGGATCATTTCATTGAAATCTTAGCCACACTTGCTCCATAAATCAGAATATTAGGTCAATGACACAGAGAATAACACTTTCTCTCTCCCATTGAATAAGCTTCGACTCTCTGAGGAACAAGGTATTTGTTGGAGGTGACTTGCAAATCTCTTATTGTGAATTGTGACATTCATAACTGAATTTCTCCACCTAAAACATTGGAAAAAAGGTATATGACCTATTCCTATCAAGGCAATGAGTGAGTATAACTGAAACTATGGGTAAATAATTTACTTGAAATGTAATCCTGGGAAAAAGGAGATGAAAAGTTGAGTTAGGAAGCAGTAGAGTGCCAAGGACCAGCAAAAGAGACACTGAGAATAAACTGATTCACAAAAGAGACTCAGTGTGTTGGTCATTAGAAGTGGAAGATGTTTGAGGAGGTTTGACATTCAGAAATGGGCCTAAGATCAGTTAGAAATGTATTAGGAGCACAGAAAAGCCTACAACATGTCATCCAACATGTTTAGAGTTATCTAAGTAATGTGGGGTCATTGACACTGCGTCAAAACCATCACTTCTGAGATATCAATAATAGAAAAAGCCTAATAAGCATTTTCTTGGTATTGAGAATAATTGGAGTGATTGGAAATGACAGACCCTGTCTTTTGCATCATCAGTGTTGCATATTCTTGGTGTCATAAAATGTTCTCCAGGGTTTTAGAACCAGTTCTAGAGGATCCTTCTCTTTGCAGATCAGGAAGAGGACTAACCCCCTGGAGGTGGCAGCTGTTCTTCCTTTTATTGAAGGGATGTGGGAGATATCTTTACTTCTCCTGATTTATTTCTTGCCACTGGACCCAGATGGCTCTGGAGAAGAAAGTGAGTCTAGTGACTTTGCACACTCCTCCACCACTTTAATCCAATGCACTTGCAAAATATGACTTCACTTTCCTGATGCCATGTTCCTCTTGGACAATGAAGGAGAAACAAGAAGAGTGAAGGGAGGAGAACATGCAAACTTCTTTTTCCCTTGGTATGTAAACCAGCCCAAATCCTGTAGTTCTAGGAGAAGAAATTCAGTGTTGTGTGACTTCTCTTTTATCCTGATGACTGAGACTGTAGACACTCCACACTGGGATTTGAGCTGAATTGGAAGTCCTTAAAAAAATGTATTTCACATTCAGTTCACAAAGTACACAAGCATTTCCATAACACACAGCACAAGAAAAAAGATGATTGCATGTTAAACTGCAAATCTACCATGTACAACATGCTATTCCCTCCAAATATAGAATAACATTATCCTGTAACTCATGTGAAATTATCATGTAAATATAATCATGTAAAAAAAATCTTCCGTGGGGATCATCTTGTAGTCATCCTTGTTTTATGGGAATAATTACTTCTGTACCATTTCTCTTCTTTCCCTCTTTGCCTAGAGCAATCTATTCCAAAGCTTATTTCTGTTTCTTTATAATTTTTTCCCTTTTTCTCCCCCCCCCAAGACGTCGCACAATCTGCCATAGGCTTTACATTTACATGCCCATTGAACATCTTTCACATTAGTGAAGTTGTAAGTAAAAATTAAAACCAATAGGAGGAACCATCAGAAAGATGAAACAAAACTCAACTGAAGGTAAAAATAAGTGACTACGATTCGACTTCCATAGTTCTTTCTTTGGATGTGGACAGCAATTTCCATCCCGAGGCCTCTAGATATATCTTAGATCCTTGTAATGCTGAGAAGGGTTCAGTTTAAGTTTCTTAGTCATTGCATAACATGGCTGCTATTGTATACAAAGTCCTCTTTGTTCTGCTCACTTTACTCAGCATCAGACCATATAAGTCTTCCCAGGTTTTTCTGAAGTCAGCCTGTTCATCATTTCTTATAGAACAATAGTATTCCATTACATTCATATACCACAACTTGCTCAGCCATTCCCCAGTTCATGGGCATCCTCTCAATTTCCAATTCTTTGCCACCACAAAAAGAGCTGCTATGAATATTTTTGTACATGTGGATCCTTTTCCCATTTGTTTGATCTCTTTGGGATATAGCCCTATAAGTCCTATTGCTGGATCAAAGGGTATGCACATTTTTGTAGCCCTTTGGGCATAGTTGCTAATTGTTCTCCAAAATGGTTGGACCATTTCACAACTCCACCAACAATGTATTAGCATTCCAATTTTCCCACATCCTCTCCAACATTTATCATTTTCTTGTTTTGTCATGTTAGCCAATCTGATAGGTGTGATGTGGTACCTCAGAGTTGTTTTGATTTGCATTTCTCTAATCTGTTTGGTCTATTTCTGATGAGAATTAAGGAAAAGGAAAAGAATCTACGCATCTCAAATGTTTATAGTAGCTTTCTTCCTGGTGGCAAAGAACTGGAAATTGCCAAGGATACCAATCAATTGGGGAACTGCTGAACAAGTTGTGGTATATGATTGTGATGGAATACTATTCTGCTAGAAGAAATGATAAGCCTGACAGTTTTTAGAAAAAAAGATGGAAAGACTTGCATAAAATAATGAAGAGTCAAATGAGCAGAAGCAAGAGAATGTTGTATACAGTAACAACAATATTTTTTTAAGAACAACTTTGAGCAAATAAGTTATTTTGTCTATTATAAATACATAAAATTACTCTAAAGGACATATGTAGAAATATGCCATCTTAATCCAGAGAAAGAACTGATGTATAGAATAATTTTACATATGTTTACTTTTTTGTGTCTAATGAGAGCTACCTCTAGGGTGGAGAGGGAAGAAGAAAAGGAAAAGAAAATACAAAAAGAAATCTACATGATAAAAAAGAAGTAGAGGGCTAAATAAAATTAGAAAAAATAGAGTGGTCATCTCTTGAAAGAAAACCCCAAATTAAAACTTCCAGGAATATTATAGCCAAAATCCAGAGCTTCCAGGTAAAGGGGAAAAAAATTGTACAAGTAACCAGAAAGAATTCAAGCACTGAGGAGTCCAAGTCAGGATCACAAATGATTTAATAGCCACCAGTATAAAGAAGTAGAAAGCTTGGAATAAACTAATCGCAAAAGATTACATCCAAGAACACCTTACCTATCAAAATGGAATAAAACCCTAAATGAAAAATAAATACAGTTCTTTAATTAAACAGAGGACTTTAAAGAATTCCTGATAGAAATAATAGAGTCATGAAGAAACATTGAAAGTGAAATACAGGAGTTGAGAAACAAAAATGCAAACATGAATGAAAAATCTTGTTTCTCTGAAACCACCTCCTAGAGACAGCCAGTGGTACAATGGATAAAGATTTGGGCCTGGAATAAGGAAAAACTGAATTCAAAACTGTCCGCAGACATCAGCTTTGTAAGTCTGGGGTAAATCAGCTATTTTTTTTTTTACCTTGGTTTCTTCAACTATAAAGTTGGGTTAATAACAGCACCTTTATCATAAGATTGTTGTTAGGATAAAAAGAGACATTTGTAAAAATCGGTTAACATAATTCTGGGAATATAATAGGCACTGTATGAATGCCTGCTACCTTCTCCCCTCTCCCTATCTTCCCTTCTCCTTTTATCATAAACATACCAAGGACAAACTCCTTACATTTAAATATGGGGAGGTTGTGTCCCTACGGAGGAAGTCTAACTAGACAAAAGGTGAGAGTGGTTCTGTTATGTCTTAATGATCCTGAGAGCAGAATGGAAAGGGGAAGAAGAATATTCACACAAGGGAGAAAGGGAAAGAAAGGTTAGGGAAAATTGTGTCACATAATTAGGCTGCACAAGTATGTATGTATATAAACAAAAGCACGTGACCCTTGTCCCTTATTTTCATTTGATGTGTCTAAATAAAGGAAGAAAACTGAGATACACACACAGAGTTGAGTACAAAATGTTAGATGATGTGAGTGAAAAGTTCAGAAAACAGATTACAGAGGGTTGAGAAGTACCTTAAAGGATGGTATCAGGTATTACTTTTCCTAGAAGTTAGTGAAAGGGAAAACATTTGGAAAGATAGCTTGAAGGTAATAGAGGGTGAGAGAGCCTTTTCAGGCTTCAGAGGTGAAGATATATTTTGTGAGAACAGAAATTTAACTATATTTTATAAGCTGCTTTAAATTGTTGTGTTTCCTATAAGATATGTAGCAATGATGGGGGAATTCAAATGTAGGAAGAAAAAAAAAACAGAAACAGAGAAAAGAAAAGCCAGGTCTTGCTTTACAACATAGTAAATTTGACAGTCTCCAAGGCTGATTGGAGGATAACTTGTGTAAAAATACAAACCAGAATTCTGATGGTCCCTGATGAGAATTACTTTTTCCTCAGTAAGTAAAGTACGAGTGTAAAATGGACAGAAGACAGAAAAATGTTGTCTCAGCTGATGTCACTGTGTACAGTAGGTGGCAGCAGACTTGGTTACTCTGGGATGGAGGTCTCTGCAATCTGAGGCTCAGGCTTTGCCTTTCTCCACATTCTATAGAAGATATACATATTCCCCAGGGGATATGGTGTCACTGTGTCATCACACACAATGAGTTCTGAGAAACAAAACATGGGAGTTTTTGGAGCATCCTGGAGACTCAGGGGGCTTTCTCTTGGCTGACCATTTTGTGCCTCAATTCCTCCAGCTCAGAGGCATGTGTGCTGGGATGTGCTGGTAAGTTTTTTAACTACAGCACTCCAGGGGACAAAAATGAATGCACTATGCACTTTTAAGTTTAATCTACATTATTAACATTCTTTTGTAACCTTTTTTTGGTCTAAAAAATGTAAAAAATCAAATAAAGTCAAGCTGATTTTGGGTGTCTGCTGCTGAAGTAAAAGTGCTCACATCGAAAACTTCACAATGACCTCTCTCATGCCAACATGTCCTGCATACAAGGGATGGTGAATGGGTTTGGGGGTACATAAGTCCACATGGAATCCAATTACAAAGGGAATGAACAAAAAGCAGCAGAATTGGCAGGAGTAGGCTCAGAAATCCCACAAAAAGCATCCTAAGGCACACCCAATATGTACTGAAGATAAAAAATGACAACACCTTAGAATGCTTTCCTAATTAGAAATGGCATTGACATAGGCTGGGGAAATAACAGCAACATAGAAAAGCCTAATGAGCAATCTCTTGGTATTGAAGGTAGATTAGAGTGATGGAGAAGGATAGACACTGAGTCCCTACCAATAATATTTGGATACTCAGTGTCACTAACCTTCCCCAGGATTTTAGAACTAATTTTGGGGGAAACTTCTCTGAATTTCAGGGAGGGGACTCACCACAGTGGGAGGCAGGTGCTCTTCCTCACACTAACCAGAGGAACACATGCAAATTGGGCTCCTCCCTCGAGGGCTGAAAACCAGCAAAAACCTGAGTCTGCAGCTCTGGGAGAGGAACATTTCTTCTATGTGGCCTTTCTCTACTAAGGATTGACCTTGTGAGGCCGGAACAATGAGTTTTGGACTGAATGGAATGTTCATTCTGACTCTTTTACAAGGTAGTTTTGTATATTGTTTGTTTTTTGACCAAGGGTACACTCTTTGATGTGGTGCATTTGTGTGACTATTGTCTTAAATGACTGTGTTTGCAGGTGTCCATAATGATGTGCAGCTGGTAGAGTCTGGGGGTGATGTGAGACAGCGTGGAGGATCTCTTTGCCTCTCCTGCAAACCGTTTGGATTCACCTTCAGCATCTGTTAATGTAGCTGGGTCCACCAGGCTCCAGGGAAGGGGTGGGAGTGGCTCGCATCTATTCATAGTAATGTAGGAAAAACATTCTATGCAGACTCTGTGAAAGGCAGATTCACCATCTCCCCAGACTACAGCAACGACTTGCTGCATCTGCAAATGAATTCCCTTAAAGCTGAGGACACAGCCTCATACTATTGTGTAAGAGACACAGTGAGAAAAAGGAGTATGAGACCAGACATAAAACTCCTTATTCATACAGCTCGTATTGAGAGTGACTTAGAGAGGGAAGTCAACAACACAGAGCACAAGGAGACCACTTAGAATAACAGCTGGAGCATGAGGCTGAAAAATTTGAAGAATCAGGCTGACAAAGTTTTCAAGGGCTGTAGTTTCTTCCTAAGTCATAGTGAACATCTATCCCTTTCTGTCTGTCTCTATGTCTGTCTCTCTGTCTATCTATCTATTTGTCTATCTATCTATCTATCTATCTATCTATCTATCTATCTATCTATATATCTATCTATCTAATCTCCCTCTTGTGAGATTAGACCTAACTGTCCATAGGGACTGAGTAACATGAGGATTTCAATGTTCCTCACACAAGGAGAGGAAAACAAATAGAGGCATGAAGGTGGTAGACAATTCAGATGCACTTGGAGTGGATTTGGACCTGGTATGGCTTCCCATTTTTCTTGTCCTGCAGATGGAGCCATCGCCTTCAATCTTGAGTATCTAAGACAGACACAGATGGAGTCCAGCTTTTTGGCTTGTTGGAGTGGTCAGGATCACTTAGGTTCCATGCCAGAGGAAGTGTACTTCTTGACCAGGACTGAGTCTCCCAGGCTGAAAGCATGTGCAGGGTCAGAAGTAGGGAAGGGTAGGGCCTCTCAGATTTCAGGAGAATCCTCTGTGTCTCCTGGAGCACCTGCAGGAACTTAATTAGGGACAAATTAGTGACATCCATCCAGAGCTCTTCCCTTATCAAGGGAAGAATTGCCTGAGGTCTGCTGAGCAGGTTTTCAAAGGGTGTGAACACTGGTCTATTGAGGGTACACTGGCTATGGAGCAAAGCCAGTGGAAGGAGAGTAACCCTATTTTCCTGAGTTTCTAGGACCAATTTAGTGAGGAATTCCTTGAGCATTCGGTTGGCTCTTTCTACCTGACCTGAGCTCTTGGTCGGCAGGCACAATGCAATTTCCATTCCACTCCCAGGGCTTTTGTTATTCCCTGAGATATCTTTGCAATGAAGGCTGTGCCACTGTCAGAACCTAGGCCAATTGGGAGAGGGAAGCATGGGATGAGGTCGTTCAGGATCTTTTTTTACTACTACTGTGGCTGTTTCATGTTTTACAGGGAAAGCCTCCACCCACCCTGAAAAAGTATCCACAAAACCAAAAGATATCTATGGCCTGCTGCTGGGGGCTTCACTTCTGTGAAATCAACTTCCCAATATTCTGCTGGCTGCAAACCTTGTAGCCTGATTCCCATTGGTGTAATTTTTCCCTGTTTTGTGTTAACTTGTGCACATGTCCAACACCGTGCAGTTGCAATGGTCAGGAGATTGTCCAAGTGTGGGAAAAAATACCTATCTCTCAGTAGTAGGCCCATTTTACGTGCCGCTAGGTGGGTAATCTGATGTAACCGTGTGACCCATTCTCTTCCCAGTGCTTCTGGGACAAAGACTTGTCCTTCAGGGAGGACACACCCTCCAAGGTCATCTTACTGCCCCCTTTCAGCTTTGTGAACGAATCATCCCAGGACGAGTAGGAGGGTGGGAGTGCCTCGACAACAAGACATAAGTGGGTAACACAAGAGTCAGGTAGAATTTCCAGGGCCGCCTGTCTTGTGGCTGCATTGGCCGTGCAATTACCCACAGCTGCTAGAGAGTCCCCAGATTGATGACCAGGTCAATGAATGATGGACAGTTTAGGGGTTAGGCAGACAGTTTCTAATAAGGCCAGAATTTCCTCCTTGTTTTTAATAGCTTTTCCCGCCAAGGTCAGGAGACCAAGTTCACGGTATAAGGCAGCGTGAACATGGGCTGTGGCAAAGGCATAACGGCTATCAGTATAAATACTTGCTGATTTCCCAGTATCTAGTCATAAGGGTTGAGTCAGTGCAATGAGTTCAGGTTTTTGTGGAGAAGTGCCATTGGGCAGAGGAGAAGAGCACAGAACTGAAAGGCAAGGGGAAGAAACTACAGCTGCCCCCGCCTATGCAAAACCTGAATCAATGAAGCTACTCCCATCTGTGTAAAGGCTCATTTGGGGTCCAAATACAAGCACCCAAACATAAGCACCCAAGCACCTCATCATTCCCCCCTTAAACAGGTGGTACCAAAGTCTTTTGGGGTTAGGGATGATGGTCTCAGCTTCTGAAAGTGCTTCCTGCTGGGTTTGGGCATAGAGCTATCCCGCCTCCTGGGGTCCCTCTGGTCAAGGAGTCAGTTCTCTAGCCAGTGTATGGAAATTGGTCAATGCCAGGTCCAAGAGGTGGTGGGTTGTGGTCTCAAACAGATGTTTGTACCCAGTCTGAGCAATCATCTGGAAGTGGAGGGCACTGAGCCCAGAGGGGACAAATCTGGCAAGGAGATTAAGCAGAAAATGGCCAAAAAGAAGTAAAAGGAATATAATCATGAGTGGGACAAGAATAGTAGTTAACATAGAAAGAAGCCAGGATGCCCAAGAAGAGGATGTACTGGTGTACTAAGGGTTGTTATGGATGTCTCACATCCAGGTGACTTTCTCTAGTCATATGCAGCTCCACCTATTGAGAGTTGTTAATATACACACAGCAGGAGGTGTTGGCCAGGGCACAGACACCTCCACTAAGCAAGCAGATAATCCAAAGCTATCTGATTATCCAGGACCGTATTTGCCAGGGAATACAGAGGTTGCTGAATATTCCAGAGGCTATAAGCTGTGTCATTTGCCAATTGGTGAATGGTCCCTGTCACATTTGAAAGAATGAACTCATGTTGTAAATATCCATACCAAGGCATGAGATACTCTGCTCCCTTTTAAGGTACCAGAGAATGTTGTCCAAGAACACACACTTCACTCTTGTTAGAGTGTTAGACTGGGTGTAGTAATATTGAAAATGGTCAGAGGTGGTGCCAAAAATCCAAGGGAGCACACACCAAAATCCTTATAAGGTGTTAAACACCAGGTGGCCAGAACAAGAGTCCTGGGGTCCTGCAGGTAGTGGCATTTTGCTTTACTTCTTCCCCAGAATCCCCAGCACCTGGCCCACCCAACACATAAAGGAAGGAATATCCTTACGAGTACAGATGGGATGTGTTTATAAAAGATACTGAGCATGGATGCCTCCATGGATCAGTATGATTACATTCCAATATTACAGGTCGAATAGAAACTTTCAAAAGATCAATAAGAGTCTTACAGCTAGAAGAGGGCAGTAACATTGTGTGTCAACTAGGAAGGGAAGGTAAAATGAGAAATACCTACCAGGAGGAATTTGGTCATAGGTGCAAGTAGGGAGTGTTCCCTCAGAACAGGTGATACAGCTGTCAGAGGTAAAGTGGCTTCATTACAGGTGGTGCAAGTCAAAAGACCAGCAGAGACATTTACAATCCCTTCCCCGGAAAGGGTCTTTACGTATATAGTGGCCATAGTACTTGTCTCCCAAGGAGGTTGAAATAGAAAAATTTTCCTGTAAAGGAGTGGCCAGTAGAAAAGGGGTGGCAAAGACCTCTGAGGTGGTTACATTGGAGAGGGGGGTTCTTGTAAAGAACTGCCTTCAACGAAAGAAGTTCTGAACTTTAACCTCACAACTGAATGGATACACAATCTTGTTCTACAAGCTTGTTTATCCTTCTCTAATTATACTTCAGAAATTAAATCTTTTACATATGATAAATTCAAAAACTAATTTTATACTTAGGCCATGGGATGACTCCAAATTCAGATCAAAACAGCCAGATCTCACTTATACTTATACTGTGCTGATGTCTTTTAGTGACCACTTCCTATTTTTCTTTTTAAATATAAAAGAATTTATGATCTTTATTAGAGAATGTATATGCATTTACACTAGTATATATCTCATAGTATATAGGGGAGAATCAGCATTTTTCCAGACTTGTGTAGGTAACATAATGAGCAGGAATAGACCCATTTAGATTACATCTTAATGTCCTTTTGAAGGAGGACTGAACTTTGAAAGAAAAGGGGATAGGAAAGCTCTGAGTTTCCAAGATAATGATTACTAAGAAAAATCATTTGTCGCATTCCCCCATCTGATTCTAATGACAGGTGTAGCCTTCTCCATGCATCACTAACTGGTATCATCAGTAATTCACCAAGGGGTTTTGGTGACTTATAAAAATATGGCACAGGGGAAAGAGCACAGCATTGACAGTTCAAAAGGTAAGTATCCCTTAGTAAATACAGATACAGAGGCCCCAAAGGACAAGGTAAAAATAAATTGTGTTTAAGGCTTCAGAAGTCTCTTCTCATACAGCTGTCTGGTGTTCAGGACATCATCTGATGAAGTTTCCTGGTTGGAGTATTGCCAAGTGATCTCCAACAGACTGTCTTCTTAAAACATCTTGTGGAGAGATCCTCTTTCTTTGTTGAAAGTTTCCTGCAAAATTGATCTTAACAGAATTTTAAATAATCTTGCTAATAACCAGGTCAAGTAATGCAAGTTGACTCAACCTTTATATCTCTAATATTATAAAATCAAAATTGGAATGATGACCAACTGTCCTGTTCAAAAAACTCAAATAAAAAGAGGAAAATTAGAACCCAGTTTTTATACTTCACAACTTGACTTTCATTCCACCATCAGGAGGATAATTCCATTAAGAAATTAATAACAGAACTGTTCATAAAAAGATGGACCTAATATGCATCATACATTGAGTGATCAATTTTAAAACAGTACATATCAATGAAAAATTTCCAACTTCTGGTCATGTTCAAATAAATAACCCCTAGTTAATGTACATATTTCCTTGAAGGCATGTACAGGAATACTTGATTTAACCAAATAATTTTAGCTGAAATTTCCATTTATGGCAAAACTTCAAAGCTCATGGGACATGGTTCATGAAAGAATTTGTTTTACTTAAATATACATATGTATAACAAGGGTTCTTATAAGATAGATTTTCATTAATTGGAAAAAAAATAGAAGAAAAATGGGTCAAATGTAAGCTCTTCTATCGTCATTTGAAGCCTTTTACAACTACCTTTCTACCACTTCTGTATTTTTACAAAATACTCACTATATCGTATTGCTGTTCCATACACAAAACACCTTGTCCTAACTCTGCATTTACATTTCTTTCCCCCTGACTGGAATGTACTACTCCTAACCTTCATTTCTTGGAATCCCCAGTTTCCTTCAAGACCACGTTAAAAGGTTAGTCTTTATATAAAGCCTTTTGTGATCCCCTTTGATATTCGTGCCCACATTTGTCACACTGGTATTTTGCATATATAGATGTTGTCTACATCATTAAAATGTAAGATGAGATGCTTGAGGGCAGAAATGATTTCATTTTTGTCTCTGTATCTCCCCTACTTAAAAAGTACTGGCATAAGAGTTCCTTAATAAATGTTTGATGATTGCCTCTGTTTTTTTTTTATCCTGTCACTGGCAAATATGGTTAACTACTTATTATTGTAGATATTTATTGTGTCTCAGTAGGGATGACAAGTGCTAGTAAAAAAAAATAGAGAGAAAGTGTGTATTCCCCATATTTTTCCATTCTCTCTACTCTGTCTCTAACATTGAGCCCCAAAGTTAAAATTTACAAAGTCTAGAGAGAAGTCACATCTCCTCTGATCCTTCAAATCAGCATCAAAACATCCAGTTTTCACCCCTACTCCCCAATCCTATAGTTACAGAGAGAAATGGAAGTGATGGTGGCAGTGTTAATTCTTTCAATGGAAGTGTTATGCACTGTGAAGAGCACTGGATTTTGAGTCATTCCTGGAAAGGAAGCAGTGATTACAAAGATTCTGTATGGCTTCATACACAGTAACTGACATCAGACTAATTAATTTCTATTTTGACAGAATCAATGAACTAGTATAGAGGGAGTGCTGTGGATATTGCTTTTGTATATATTAACAAAGTATCTCATACTTTTTGTGAGGAAGCTGGAAAGATATGAATTAGATGATAACACTATGGATTCAGAGCTGGTTGGTTGACCTGATTCAAAGAGCAGTTGCAAGGGTTCAGTGTCAATGTGGCCAGAGATTCTAGTGAAGTGCCCAAAGAGTCTTTGTTTTACCCTGTATATTTAGCATATCCATGAATGACTGATAATACAAAACTGGCAGGAGTAGCTAACATAGTAGATGATGGAGTAAGCATCTAAAACATCCTTAAGTTGATTTTTTCATCCTAACTTACAGAGAAAATATATTTTACTTATATAGGGATCATGTTTCCCTTTCATGTAATTGATTTTTGCTCCTCTCCTTCCAACCGTTTTCTCTTTTTACATACTTATATTCCCAACCACTTATTCTTTCTTTTTATTTTGGTGAGATTTACCTGGAATTAAGTTTTCTGTGCTGCCAATTTTGTCTGTTATGCAGGAGATAAATCCAACATTTACCCTCATTTCTTTCTTGCACCATTAGGAAATATTTTGCTGTGACTCTATGCTGTCACTTCCCAAGAGATCTTGAGAATTCATAGAGACTTCTGCTGCATCATGTATTGATTAATTTTTTTGTACTTCAATATTTATTCATTGTTTGAAATAGTTTAGGTATCCTAGTGGCTATCTTTTCTTATCTTACTAATATATTCCTTACTGGGTTTATTTAGTTTTCTTCTTATTGAGATCTTTGATAATTTCAATCTTTTCATAATCTTTGTCTTCTCTCTGTCATCTATCTATCTATTATGTATCTATCTATCTATCTATCTATCTATCTATCTATCTATCTATCCATCTATCACCTTCTAACTCCTTCTGCTTTGATGGTAAATTCCCTCCTATCTAGATATCAGACCTCTGCTTCTTCCTGCACTAGAGCAATTCACATTTCAGTGGCCTCAGGCTTTGCCCATGTAACTTCTGAAGGGAGAAAATGAATGGCATCAACTGGATGTCAGGACCTTTTGCTTTAGACCTGATGGAGTCCTATACATTTGGCTTCCTATTCAAGTTCCCTCTGTTCCTTAGTTTTCTAGTAGCACAGCATGCTGCCATATATTCGAAAGAGAGAAAAAATTAATTTTCGTATCTCCACCACTGCTGCACAGTTTGGAGTGGGAAGAAATTAGTTCTGTTGTAAGCCTTTGGGTCAGGTTGTGCCATCCTCCAAGGATTTAGGAGCTGGTATGAGAGAGAATTCTGAGGGAACATGTTAAGGATTAGGAATTATAAACCTTTTCTGCTGTTAGTTCATCAATTTGCTGCCTTGTTAGAGTGCTTAGCATTTAGATGTGTAGCTGAAATTGCTTTTACTTCTCATGCATTATTGTTATATTGAAAACATTTGAGAAGTTGTGAGGACTGGAGAAGATAGAGATTCCTTCTTGTTGGTCATGACTAAGAATGTCTGATCAGATTTTGATGCAAATTTCTTTATATTCTTGTTGAAGGAAATGTAAGGACTTTTTCCTGATATCAGGAAAAATTTGTGATTTCCAATGTAGCATCCCTGTCTTAGCCTACTCCTCCTAGTCACTTTTATAAGTAGATATTCATGAGGTACCCCAAGTAGTTTGTAATCCACACTCATGGCCCAAACCAATTGACACAATTAGTTCAAAGTAAAGACAAATGTTGTAGTATGAACTTTCTAATTATAAACATGAGGCACACTTTCCCGCAATCACACAGAGTGAGGGTGAAGAATGGGTACATGCATAGAACATGCTAGTTGAAAGATACACATGAAGAATACACATGGTGAAGCCAGCTCAAGTCTCCCACTTTAAGACCTTGACTTCCTTTTCTTATTTTGAAACTTCCACATTTCTCTTTGTGGAACAGTATCTTTGCTGGACTGGTCTTACAATTGTATCCCCTGGCCAACTTTTTTCCTTAGCTCAACTTTGGGCAGCAGAGCTGACTCTCCCTTTGTTTACAGCTGGCTAGATTGCTTTTTTATATCAATCCAAGGGATATGGCTAATCTAGACCTTGCCCATGTAGCATCAGTTGCCTTCATCATATGACCAAGGACTTACTCTCAGGCTGATTAAAATTGTTCATGTCAACTAAGGGAGTAAAAATAAAATAAACATTTCTTTAAATTTCCTTACAAACAGTGAATGGGACACTCTCAAGTTTTGCAACCTTTGCTATCTGTGAATAGGACACATAGGGTGATCTGAAATGGGAAAAGTCTAAAATCTGAGACCCTTATACTAGCATGTGTGAAACAGTGATTTATGGACTCAGCACCTGAAGAGGACTATTCTGAACTTTTCTCTTCTATAGCCATTGAACTCCATTCACAACTTAGAGTTGTATTATAAATTATCTTAATTTAGTAAGCAATGGAATAAGAAGGAATCACCTCAAATGTAATCAAAAGCAGGTGAGAAAAACAAAAAGACATGGCTGAGACCCTCCTGCTTTGTGACAGAATTCCATGCTATAATGGTGACCAAGAGAGGAATTAGTGGCTTTTTTCCCCCATTGAATCCTTCAAAATAATAGTGATCTATCTCTAAAAGCATCTCTGAAATTACAAATCCCTCTTCTGGAAAAAAAAAGGGAAAGTGGAAGTGAGAATGAAAAAATGTGGCTGAGTATACAATTAAATTTAGTAGGTGGCAGTGGAACTCCATATTCTGGGTAATGAGAATGGTAGTTGAAATAGAAGATCATCTCCTAGATATGAACCATACTGGCTCCCTAAATCAGAATTAGGTCAATGTCACAGAGAAAAAGTTTCTGTCTCTTATTAAGGATATGTCCTTCTGTGCCAAGGTGTTTCTTGGAGGAGACTTGCAATTTTCTTAATGACACTGTTACTTTAGATGAGTGAAATAAAAATAAGCTGCCTCTAGCAAAGTAATGGGGAATATAACTGGGATTGTGGATGAATAATTTAAATGAAATGTAATTTTAGGTAAAGAGAAACAAAAGAAGACTCAGAAAAGAGCATAGGTGCCAAGAATCCAGACAAGAGACCCTGAGAAAAAAGTGATTCATAGAACGGATTCAATCTGTTGAGCACTGGAAATGTAAGATGGTTGAGAAGCTTTGACAATCAGAAATGAGACCAAGATTGAGAATTTATTAGGAAACAAAAGGCCTAGTCTACTACTACTAGTCTTAGACCCAACTGTTTAGAGTTATTGAGGTGAAGTGGTTTGATTGATACTGAGTCAAAACCATCCACTCTGGGAGCCTCAGAGTCACCAACATTCCCAGTGCTTTGGAAGCAGCTCTAAGAGAACTTTCTCTCTGAAGTTCAGGAAAGAGACTTCTCCCTGGGAGTAAGAAGATGTTCTTCTTCTCTTTGAATAGAGCAAGACATGCAAATTGGGTCCAACCCTACTGGGATGAAAAGCAGCCCCAAACCTGTACCTGTATCTCTGGGAGACAAGATCAAGCTCTGTGTGTCCTTCCACACAGAGGACTAACCTAGAAACTCACCATGAAATTTAAGCTGACTGGAATTTTCTTGATTGTTTTCCAAGGTATTTTTATGGAGAGGGAGGGACAATGTGAAGTGGTGACTTAATGTGATTATTGACTTTAATACAATGTCTCTGTATTGCAGTGTCCAGTGATGTCAGCTGGTGGAGTGTGGAAGTGATGTGAGACAGCCTGGGGTTCTATGCATCTCTCCTGCAAAAGTTTCTGGATTTACCTTCAGTAGCTACTGGATGAACTGGGTCTGCCAGGCTCCAGGGAAGGGTTGAATGGGTTGCAAGAATTAGCACTGGTGGAAGTACATGCTATGTAGACCTGTGAAACGTTGATTCACCATCCCAGAGATGATGGCAACAGCATGTTATATCTACAGATGAATTCAGTTAATACTGAGGATACTGCTGTGTATTACTGTGCAACAGACACAGTGAGGAAAGGAATGTGAGACTATACAGAAACTTCCCCTGAGGTGCCATTGAGTCCAGAAAGGGGTTGAGCTCATGATGCACATAATACAAATGCCTAGATCCAGCAACAGGTGTAGAGAGAATCTGAATCATTTCTATTTGGCCTGTGTTGTTTTTTCTTCTATTCCAGCAGAAAGCAACTTTTCCAGTAGCTAGCCATGAATCTTAATGCCTGACTCTGACTCCCATTGCTACCCATATTTAATTGGTAGTTATGTCTTGTAAATTGTACTTTCATCACATATGTAGAATACTCTTCCTTCTCTCCTCAAAGTACCCCAACCATGGAGGTAGGCCCTTATCAGCTCAAACTGGACTATTATGCTAGTCTGCTGGTTGTTCTCCCAGCCTCAGTACTCTCTTCACTCTAGTCCATACTAAATTTAACTATCAAAATTATCTTCCTAAGCACATATATGATTTCCCCCAAATTCCAGTGACTCTGTATTACCTCGAGAGAAAATATAAAATGCTATTTGGCTTTTACAACCTTTCATAACACAGCCCCTTCCTATCTTTCCTCTCTTATTCTACCTTGCTTCCTTCCTTGTGCTTGGCAATTCAGTGATGCTGACCTCCTCACTGTTCCTTTCACAAGAGATTTCATTTCTAACTCCATGTGTTCTCACTGGTTGGAATTCTTCTCCTAGGGGCAGCTAGGTGGTGTAGTGGATACAGCACCAGACTTAGACTCAGGAGGACCTGAGTTCAAGTCTGGTCTGGGATACTTGACATTTATTAGCTATGTGACCCTGGGCAAGTCACTTCACTCTGACTGCTTCCCTGACCGCCCCCTCTTCCTATCCCCTCCCCCAAAAAAGAAAAAAGGAATTCTTCTCTTCCTCATCCCTGCCTTTCTCCCTTTTGGCTTTTTTCAAATCTCACCTGAAATTCTGCCCCCCTCTTCCTTCTCCAATCCTCATTCCAGTGTCTTTGTGCTGGATATATCCTGTATATACATACATACAAACAGACACACACATGCACACAAATACACACACATATATACTATATAAATTTTGAGCATAATTATTTTCATGTTGTCTCCCTGAATGAGACTAACCTCCTTAAAAACAGGGACTGTTTTTGCTTTTGTATCCCAGTTCTTGGCACCCTTCCTGGCACATGGTAAGTGCTTAATAAAAGCTTGTTGCTGATTTGACCTTCTGTTTCTTCATGAACGAGACTCTCCAACATTGCTGAGATGTGTTCTATCCATGATTTCCATGTTAGGTAGGTAATAAGTAATTTCCCTTACATTTTAACACATTAAGAAAAAAATACTCATTACTATTAAATATTGTTGAAAGTTAAATTTAAGAAAAAGGCAAACTAAGGCACATTTCTCTAAGCAAGATAACATTGTATTATCAAGAATAATAATCTGAGAATAAGATGGTTCAATGACTGCCTCATTCTCCAGTCAAAGACGCCAAGGAAAAGGACAGCTTCCCTTTTAAAGGTTTTTGGCAACTACAGAAGAAAAAACATAACAGGATAGGTGACATCATGTGCTTAAGGGCAACATAATTGGTTATATAGCTGAAGTTTGGATAACACCATATTGGTTGGAAATTGGAGGGCTAGCAACAACCCTCCTTCTCTCCTTTTGGTGACTAAGAAGGGTTATAGATTGAGTTCCAGT